>NW_007251299.1:718836-745550 GCF_000164805.1 Carlito syrichta
TTTTTTTGAGTTGGAGTCTCACTCTGTCGCCCAGACTGGAGTGTAGTGGCTGCTCCCGGCCATCACGACCTCGAACTGCTGGGCTCCAGCGATCCTTCCGCCTCAGCCTTCCAAATAGCTGGAACTACAGGCGTGCGCTACCACGCCCGGCTAATTTTTTGATTTATTATAGAGATGAGGTCTCGCCAAGTTGCCCAGGCGGGTCTCAAACCCGTGGGCTCAGGCAATCCACTCATCTCAGCCTCCCAAAGGCGCAGGATTACAGGCTGAGCCACCAAGCCCGGCTTATTTTTTTTATTTATTTATTGTAGAGACGAGGTCTCACCAAGTTGCCCAGGTGGGTCTCGAATCCACAGGCTCAGGCAATTCACTCACCTCAGCCTCCCAAAGTGCTGGGATACAGGCTGAGCCACCGAGCCCGACCAGTTCTTATTTTCTTATACCCACTGCCCAGGAAACCAGAAATGACACAGCCGTTACAAGAGAGAAGGAGTTTAACATCACAAAGCAGCTAAGCAAGGAAAGTAGGAAAAATCTATCAAATTCACCTCCCCGAAGAGTCAGAGGATAAGATTTTTATTTTTATTTTTTATTTTCTTTGAGTTAGAGTCTCACTGTGGCCCAAGCTGGAGTGCAGTGGCACATTCACAGCCATCACAGCCTCCACCCGCTGGGCTCAGGCGATCCTTCTGCCTCTGCCTTCCAAGTAGCTGGAACTACAGGCACACACCACCACTCCTGGCTTATTTTTTTTATTTATTGTAGAGACGAGGTCTCACCAAGTTGCCCAGGCTGGTCTCGAACCCACAGGCTCAGGCAATCCTCTCGCCTCAGCCTCTCAAAGTGCTGAACCACCATGCTCGGCTGAGGATAAGATTTTTAAATAGAACTTGGTGGGTAGAGGAACAGGGGCTGTTGCTTGGCTGATGATGTCATGGGGAGTGTTGAGACTATCTTTCTGGAATCCAGTGAGTGGTAGAGAATTTCTTGGTGATCTGGGCCTGGGTAGGAGTTCAGGTCCACCAAAGTACAAAGTCTGAAAAAAATCTCAGATATCATTCTTAGGTTTTACAATAGATGCTATCTAAAACACAATGCCCCTGTCCATTGGGTACTGCACTCCAGCCCTGAGCCGTTATAGAGGCAGTCGAGGAAGAGGTAGGGGATGTGGGGTCCCTGGAGATTGAAACCACTTTTGTCTTTTAATGGTTTCTTGTCTCCTCAAGCAGTTTCAGGTATATTGTTTAAGAACAAATATGTTGGTCAGCCTTGTCTCTCCCCCAGGGGTCAGGACATGAAGGTAATTTTATAAAGGTTGTTTTAAGATGACCCTATTACCCAAAGCATCCTGTAGATTCCATCAAGTCCTGTCAAAATCCCTGGCATTTTTGCAGAAATAGAAAAAAATCTATACTGATTCATATGGAATCTCAAGGGATCTCAAACAGCCAAAACAATTATGGGGGGATGTTGAAGAACTCACACTTCTTGATTTCAAAAATTACTATCAAGCAACAGTCATCAAAACAGTATGATATTGGTATAACCACAAACATATAGACCAAAAGAAAAGAGCCCAGAAATAAAACCTCACATATATATGGTCAAGTGATTTTTTTTTTTTGAGTTGGAGTTTCACTCTGTTGCCCAGGCTGGAGTGTAGTGGCAGGCTCGCGACCACCAGTAGGCCTTGACCTGCTGGGTTCAGGTGAACCTTCCGCCTCAGCCTTCCAAGTAGCTGGAACTACAGATGAATGCAACCACGCCCAGCTAATTTTTTAATTTATTGTAGAGATGAGACCTTGCCAAGTTGCCCAGGCTGGTCTTGAACCCCTGGGCTCAGGCAGTCCTCTTGTCTCAACCTCCCAAAGTGCTGGGATTACAGGCTTGAGCCACCACACCCAGCCTGGTCAAGTGATTTTCAGCAAGGGTATCAAGACCATTCAATGTGCAAAGAACAGACTTTTTTTTTTAATGGTACTGGGAAAGCTGGCTATCCACATGCAAAAGGTGAGACTGGGCATGGTGACTCGCGTCTGTAATCCCAACACTTTGGGAGGCGGAAGTGATAGGATTCCCTGAGCCCAGGGGTTTGAGACCAGCCTGGACAACTTGGCGAGACCTACTCTCTACAATAAATCAACAAATTAGCCAGGGTGTGGTGGCATGTGCCTGTGATTCCAGCTACTTGGAAAGTGGAGGCAGAAGGATCGCCTGAGCCCAGCAGGTCAAGACTGTGGTGACCATGAGTGTGCCACTGCACTCCAACCTGGGTGACAGAGTGAGACTCCAACTCAAAAAAAAAAAAGAAAAAAAGAATGACAGTGGACCCTTACCTAACACTATATACAAAAATTAAATTTAAAAACATTTCTGGAAGTTAACTCCAAATGGACCAAAAACCTTATTGTAAGAACTATAAGACTCAGAAGAAAACATAAGGGAAAATCTCCATGACGTTGAATTTGTCAATGATATATTGGCTATGATGCCAAAAGCAAAGAAAACAAAAATTGGACTTCATCAAAATTAAAAACTGTTATGCAAAGGACACTATCAAGAGACTGAAAGATAAGCCACAGAATGGAAGAAGATATTTGCACATAATAGATCTGATAAAGGTTTAAAGTCCATAATAATATGTTAGCGATCCTACAACTTGAGGGGAAAAAACAAAAACAATTTAAAATGGCAAAAAAAAAAAAAAAAACAACTTGGCTATTTCTCCAAAGGAGATATACAAATGGCCAAAAAGCACATAAAAAGATACTCAACCTCACTAATCATCAGGGTGAATGCAAATTAAAACTACAGTGAGATATCAACTCACACACAGTCAGATAGTCATCGCTTTAAAAAAGAAAGAAAACATATGCTGGCAAGGATGTGGAGACCAGCTGACAGGAATGCAAGACGGTGCAGCCTCTGTGGAAAACAGAGCGATGGGTTCTCAGCCAATGAAACACAGACTGACTATACATTCCAGTCATTCTGCTTCTGGGTATGGACCCCCCAAAATGGAAAGGAGGAACCCAGACAGATACTTGTATGTCAGTAAGAGCAGCATTCTTCACAATAGCCAAAAGGTGAAAACAGCTCAAATGTCCATCAACAGTTAAGCAAATGGATAAACAAAACAACAGAATATTATTCCGCCTTAAAAAGGAGGAAGGTTCAGATACATGCTACAATATGGATAAAACGTGAAGACAAATTGCTAAATGAAATAAGCCACTGACAACAGAACATTGCAAGATTCCACTGATGAGGTACCTGCAATAAGCAAATTCAGAGAGCTGGTAAGGACAATGGAGGATGCCTGGGTAGGAGAGAGGGGGCAATGGGAAGTTATTGTTTAACAGATACAGAGTTTCTGTCTGGGATGACGGGAAAATAAAGGAAATGAAGAGGGATAATGGTTGCTCAACATTGCAAACGTCTTGATATCACTAATTGTACATTTTTTAATTGGTTAAGATACTAAATTTTAAGTTACATATATTTTATCAAACTCAAAAAACAAAAATTTCAACTCCAAAAAATATGGACTTTTTTTTTATTTTCCTGAGTTGGAGTCTCACTCTGTTGCCCGGGCTGGAGTGCAGTAGCACACTCACAGCCAACCCAGCATCGACCTGCTGGGCTCCGGCAGTCCTTCCACCTCAGCCTTCAAAGTAGCCGGAACTACAGGTGCGTGCTACCACACTTGGCTAATTTTTTTAATTTATTGTAGAGACGAGGTCTTGCCAAGTTGCCCAAGCTGGTCTCGAACCCACGGGTTCAGGCAATCCACTAGCCTTGGCCTTCCAAAGTGCTGGGATTACAGGCTGAGCCACTGAGCCTGGCCTGGACATTTTCTTAATTGGGTGATATATTTTTAAGCATTTTAATATCTAAGGCCTCAAAACTGAATCTGACTCAATCCGGAAAATGTAGATTTTCCTTCCCTCTGTACCACTCCAGAGTCTTACCCTAGGTAACCAGCTTCCATTTAGAACAGCAAAACATTACTTTTTTCTTAAGACTCACCTCTACAATCATCAGAAAATCGGGAGTCAGAAACTACGGCCCTTGAGTCGAACTCAGCTTGCCACCTGCTTTTTTTTTTTTTTTTGAGTTGGAGTCTCACTCTTGCCCAGACTGGAGTGCAGTGGCCGCTCCCGGCCACCGCAGCCTCGCCTGCTGGGCTCCGGCAATCATTCCGCCTCAGCCTTCCGAGTAGCCGGAATTACAGGCATGTGCTACCACGCCCGGCTGATTTTTTGATTTATTGTAGAGATGAGGTCTTGCTGCCCAGGCGGGTCTCGAACCCGCAGGCTCAGGCAATCCACTCACCTCAGCCTCCCAAAGGCGCGGGGTTACAGGCTGAGCCACCGAGCCCGACTGCCACCTGCTTTTATACAGCTTATGAGCTATGAATGGTTTTTATTATACATTTTTAAATAGTTGAAAAATTAACAGGTATAATATTTTATGACACATTAAAATTATATGTGATTCAAATTTCAGGGTACTAAAGTTTTATTGGAACACGACATGCTTATTCTTTTACTTACTGTCTGTGGCTGCTTTTGAACTACAAAGACACAGCTGAGTAGTTGGAACACGGGGTATGGTCCACATGTCCTAAAATATTTATTATCTGGTCCTTTACAGAAAATATTTGCTAATTCCTGACCTAAATTATCATCTCAGGAAAGTCCAAACTGTTAGGTCAAACCACACTGAATTTCCTTTGAGGCAACACAACATTCAATTGGTTTTCTGTGTGTTTTTTTGTTGTGGTTTTGTTTTTTGAGTGGGGTCTCACTCTGTCGCCCAGACTGGAGTGCAGTGGCCGCTCCCGGTCACCACAGCCTCGACCCGCTGGGCTCTGGCAATCCTTCTGCCTCAGCCTTCCAAGTAGCCAGAACTACAGGCGCGTGCTACCACGCCCAGCTAATTTTTTGATTTATTGTAGAGATGAGGTCTCGCCTGCCCAGGTGGGTCTCGAACCCGCGGGCTCAGGCAATGTACTCACCTCAGCCTCCTGAAGGCTGAGCCACCAAGCCCAGCTTGTGTTTATTTTTAAGCTCTGGACAATATGGCCATTCTCAGATTAAACAGATCTTTCATTTCACAAACCAAAATGGGGATTGCTGGAAGGAGCAGAAAGCCATTTTGAACCTCATGGTTAGACATTGGAGGCAGTGTACAGGCAGAGGAACAACTGACTATAGGTGAAGGGTTCAGTGACTGAGGCAGAAAATACTAGACACCTACCCTTATATTTATCTTGCTCTTTTTCCTTAGTAAAAGAATTCCTAATTTTTAGCTGAACCAGCAAGAAAATCTTGTATGATACTTCTGTGAGGTCTCCTTAAAGGGTGTACATGGTATGAGAGATACAGAGGACAACTTTTTTGTGCTCCCTAGAATGTGGATACAATGACCGGAGCTTCAACGGTCATCTTGGATCATGAGACAAAGCACTAGAGAGAGCAAACTGGCCAGACAGAAGGAGACTGTGTCTTTAACATAGTGAGCCACCCTATTGGCTCCGGACTTCTCTTAGGTAAGAGAAAAAGTAACTGTTATCTTCTTTAAGCCACTGTTATTCTGACTTTTCTGAAACATCTAGCCAAATTTTATGCTAAATAGTACAGTGGCATAGACAACGTTAACTAAAACAGACAATTCGAATTGATTTTTTTAAAAGACAAATATGTAGCATATTTTGGAAGATCTGAGGGGGAGGGAGAAGGTGGTCCATTTGGTCAGGGCCCTACATTATCAAAGTGTTTAAAAAAAAAAGTGGATATGTCTCATATCATTTCAAAAGTGGGCTGCAGCCAGGCACAGTGGCTCATACCTGTAATTTTAACACTTTGGGAGGTCAGGGTAGGAGGACTATTTGAGCCCACAAGTTCAAGACCAGGCTAGGCAACATAGTGAGACCTCATTTCTACAAAAATAAAAATCAGCCAGGCGTGCTGGCACGCACCTGTAGTCCCAGCTCCTTGGGAGGCTGAGGCAGGAGGATTGCCTGAGCCCAGCAGGTTGAGGCTGCAGTAAATGGTGATCATGCCACTGCAATCCAGCCTAGGAGACCAAGTGAGACTTCGACCGCCCCCCAAAAAAGTGGGCCACAGGACATAAACATACATGTAAATATTTATAGAACCCCTTGAAAAAGACACATACGCCATCTATGAGGTCTCGGTGAGAGTCTTTGGCCAACCACGGGGCACTGAACTCCCGAGGGAGCAGCAGAGACTCAGGAAGTAAAAGAGATGCAACCCCGCAAGCAAGCTAAGAGAATTTTCTGAGGTTTCCTATCCAACCCCTCGGAGTTCCAGCGAGCTCACCCCTTACCTTCTGTCAGGCTGTCACACCAACCCCACTCTGCCCGATGGGGCCAGACACGGAATGAAAACCAGCACAAGTCGGAAAGGAGAAGGGTGAGCCCGGGCCATGGCAGGGAGCCTCCAGGACAGGTCCAGGAGCAGCTGTGCCTGACAGACAGACCCGTTCTCTGGGCACCCATCTCCTCATGCCTGCAGCTTAACAGTTCGCGAGGGAGAACGCTGATCACGGCAACCCTAAGTGTATAAATCCCCAAATCGAAACCAATTGACCATCCACCTAATGGATGGGTCAGTTTAACCCAAATGGCCAAACTCATTCATCCATACAACAAACTGCTATTTCCAAACAAAAATCTCCAGTTTGCACTCAAATAAACAAGGAGGCTTCATTTTAATCAGTGTCACACAGCAGCAGCCAAATTGAATTGAATGGAATCTATCTTCACTGCCTCTAATTTTCCTTCCCTGTATTCATAGAATAAAAGAACTAAGCAAGCAAGCTGCAGCTAAGGCTATTTTCTGTATCTATGGGGGGGGAAATGATCTTGATATATTTTTTTTTAATCTGCCAAAGTAAACAATTTTTAAAAATCCCAGCAGAGCTGAAAAGGTAAAGAGGGAGTTTCAAAATGAAGGCCCCCCCACCCCCAACCATCATGGCAGAAAACTCTCCAAGCTGATGTTGGCTTTTAAGCATGGGAAGTCCTGCCGCTTCTGCGATTACAGCGTCGGTTGAAACTAAAAACTCAGCGAGGGATACCCAGAGATCTAGCCGTGATGACATAAACAGCTCAGAAAGAAGCCCCCGCGTTAGAAGATGTGGCCAAGAGAGGGATGCTTTCCTGGCTCTGTGCAAACTCCCGAGACCCCAGGTGGAAACCGTGAAGAAATCGAAGTAATTTGGTATTTAAATCTGTGTGGAGAGGATGACACAGAATGAAATGGAACAAACATCAGGGAAAATTGAGATTTCTGGTGGTGTTATTCCCCACATGGAAGCACTCTGCCTACTAAAACAGCTGTGAGGAATCCTGACATTCTTACACTCTTTCATGACCAAAGCCAGTCAGCGTTTCCTTTATTCATGCAGTTTCCATCACCTCAAAGAGAATATTCACCCTCTGAAGAGGCAAAGCCCATTCACATTTTGTTTTTCAAACAAATAATTTAGCCTTAAAAAAATGTATCTTATATAAAAAGCCGGAACCTGGTGAGTTCATTTTCACTCTTTCTGCACTTTACTCTTAACAGGAGTGTCTAAAACACGCCAGGAAGCCCATGCCATGTGCTGGGGAGGAGCAGCCCTGGCCCACAGTCAGGGCCATGGCCATGGCCACGGCCGCATTCTCAGGGCTGAAACCCACATTTCCCGCAGGCTTCTGAATCAGTCTTTCCATCAAGCCCACTTCTGATGGGAAATAAAGATGAGCCAGGGACTACTTGCTGTTTCTTTATGCCTCTGGTCCTACTAAAGAAACACCCCGTGTCACCAAGTTCCTCACTCTTAGAAACATGTCTCCTAGAACATGGCCAAGCAGGTTAGGAGCAAAAGGATTCTGAGTCCCCAAAGCCCTACTCATTTGTCCTAGTACAGGCCTTTTGTACTCTTTATTCCTTTGCATAGAGTAAATGTATTGATCGGTTAGCTGACTCCCCAGAATAACAGCAGTTAATTAAAAAATAGGGACAAGCTAGGCATGGTGGCCCATGCCTACAATCCCAGAACTTTGGGAGGCTGAGACGGGAGGAATGCTTGAGGCTAGGAGTTCAAGGCCAGCCTGGGCAACATAAGAAGACTCCATCTCTACCAAAAAAAATACAAAAATTAAAAAATTAGCTGAGGCTGGGCACAGTGGTTCACACCTATAATCTCAGCACTTTGGGAGGCCCAGGTAAGAGGATTGCCTGAGTCCACGGGTTCAAGACCAGCCTGGGCAACTTGGTGAGACCCCCCATCTCTACAATTAATCAAAAAATTAGTCGGACGTGGTGACATGTGCCTGTAGTTCCAGTTATTTGGACGGCTGAGGTGGAAAGATTGCCGGAGCCGAGCAGGTTGAGGCTGGGGTAGCTGGGAGCATGACACTGCCCTCCAGTCTGGGCCCTCATCTGGGCATGGTGGCACATGCCTACAGTCCTACTCAAGAGACTGAAGCAGGAAGATCACTTGAGACCAGGAATTCGAGGCTGCAGTGAGCTATGATCACACCACTACACTCTAACCTGGCAACAGAGTGAGATCCAGTCTCTAACAAACAACAACAACAAAATCGAGGTAAAAGAAAGCAATTACAGGCAGGCACACTGATTGTGAGAAAAACACAGTTTTTAAGAGGATAGAATCAATAGGTCCATATGTCTGTTATCAGGGGAGAAAAAAAGCTGCCAGGCATGGTGGCTCACGCCAATAATCCCCAGCATTTTAGGGGGCAAAGATGAGAGGATTGCCTGAGCTCAGGGGTTCAAGACCAGCCTGAGCAACTTGGCAAGAC
Source organism: Carlito syrichta (assembly GCF_000164805.1). Classification (NCBI taxonomy): domain Eukaryota; kingdom Metazoa; phylum Chordata; class Mammalia; order Primates; family Tarsiidae; genus Carlito; species Carlito syrichta. The sequence goes on from NW_007251299.1 coordinate 727,676, forward strand.
CTCATCTCTAAAAGAAATCAAAAAATTAGTCAAGCATAGTGGTGCATGCCTGTAGTCCCAGCTATCTGGAAGGCTGAGGCAAAAGGATCACCTGAGCCCAGCAGGTCGAGGCTTATTGTGCTACTGCACTTCAGCCTGGGCAACAGAGTAAGACTCTGACTCAAAAAAAAAAAAAGCATATCAAAGAAATCAAGAAGGTATACAATAGCATTTTAGGAAATTTTATTTCAGTGTGGTTACCAGAAGCAGTAAGCCTGAGAAAACTTTCCTTTCTCAATAAGATTGCATAACCTTTCCTTAGACTCAATTACTATGATTAGTACCAAGTATTGAATATTAACTACATGCCAGTCTCTAGGCTGAGTCTTTACATGGCTTGCCTCATGCAATCTTTGCAATATCCCCTTTTTACATATTAAGGAACTAAGGCTCAGAACAGTTAAAAAGAATTTTAGGTCCAGCTAAACCCAGAGTCTCTGACCTCTATACTCCACTACTGTGTCCTACATTGCTCGCTCACTGTTTTACATAGAGTTTCCATTGCATAGATTTCTTTTTTTTTTTTTTTTTTTTTTGAGTTGGAGTCTCACTCTGTCGCCCAGACTGGAGTGCAGTGGCCACTCCCGGCCACCGCAGCCTTGACCTCCTGGGCTCCAGAGATCCTTCCGCCTCAGCCTTCCAACCAAAAGTTTTTAATCGGCACTTAAGCTTCTTGTGTGTTGGGAGCTGAGAGCTACATTGTAACAACCGAGGCTCAGTCAACATCCTTTCTAACCATAGGCAAACTCGTGGAAACCAAGGTCAAAAACAGGATTCCGAGGCAAATTTTCACAATGTATTTAGTGACCAAAGTCAGGTTTTTTTTCAATTTGATAATTTTAATCAAATCAAATTTAATTTAATGTGATAGGTTGGTGCAAAAGTAAATGCAGTTTTTGAAATTTGCAAAGCCAGTTTTTAAATAACCCAAGATCCAATCATACCAGTTATGAATCGGTTCAGGGTTTTTTCCTCCTCCTCTTCTTTTCCATACATCCATATTCTTACTAAATCATTTCAAATCTTACCAGTATTAGGATGGATTTTTTTTTTCTTTTTTGAGTTGCAATGACATGAACACAGCTCACGGCAACCTCGAACTCCTGAACTCAAGTGATCCTCCCACCGCAGCCTCCCAAGTAACTGGGACTACAGACACACATAATCTGGTCTTGCTCTCGTTTTTAAAAATCCATCCCTGGCCAGGCATGGTGGCTCTTGCCTGTAATCCCAACACTTGGGAGGCCGAGGAGGGAGGATTGCTTGAGCCCAGGAGTTCAAGACCAGCTTGGGCAACATAGGGAGGCCTCATTGCTACAGACAAAATAAAAATTAAAAAAGTAGCTGGGTGTGATGGCGCATCTGTGGCCTAGTGCGCACCTGTGGCCCCGGCTACTTGGGATGCTGAGGCAAAAGGAACACCTGTGCCTAGGAGGTCAAGGCTGAGGTGAGCTGTGATTGTCATGATCACGCCACTTCCCTCCAGCCTGGGCGACAGAGTGAGACCCCTACAAAAGAAAGGAAGGAAGGAAGAAAGGGACGGAGGGGAAAGAAAATAAAAGGGTAAAGAAAAGAGAAAAGAGAGGAAAATGAGATGTTTGTTTTGCCTTGACCAAAGGAAAACAAAGAGAAGAAAACCAGAAAAAGACTCAGAGCCTTTGTATTCACTTACCTATACCTATTCTCCATCTGGGGTTAAGAGCTAGCTGTATTTTCTCAAACATTGAGATCTCTTTAAGAGCACTTAGAGGTGCTAAGGGCCTTTACCCCTAATCCTCCTAAAATCCTTAGCCCTAAATTATTAAAATCTTCTGTAACAGATAAGATGTAAACAGGACCTAGAGTGAAAGGTGCTATGTGTGAATGTAACCAAATGTGCTGGTGCTTCAAGAGATGTAAATCTGACACGTACCCCACAGCAGGGAAAGGTGGGCAGGGGTCAGAGAGGTGGCTCTCGCGAGGGACCCACAGCACTTTTGGATAAGGAGGACTGGCAGAGGGACTCTACCCACTCAGTCTCCAATCACAGGACACTTCAGAACCCCACAGACGTTCCCTTCAAGCACACAAATGGCAGCATTCCCCTTGGTTAGAACTCTGACAAGCACACCGCTGTTAAATTGTCCAAAAGGAGCTGGGCTTGGTGGCTCAGCCTGTAATCCCGTGCTTTGGGAGGCCGAGGTGAGTGGATTGCCTGAGCCCGCGGGTTCGAGACCCGCCTGGGCAACTTGGCGAGACCTCATCTCTACAATAAATCAAAAAATTAGCCGGGCATGGTAGCGCCCGCCTGTAGTTCCAGCTACTTGGAAGGCTGAGGCAGAAGGATCGCCGGAGCCCAGCAGGTCAAGGCTGCGGTGGCTGGGAGCGGCCACTGTACTCCAGCCTGGGCAACAGAGTGAGACTCCAACTAAAAAAAAAAAAAAAATTGTCCAAAAGGAAAGTACACTCTGGCCAGCATAAATGAGTTTCTAGGTCCCCCCAGCAGATCTGTTTCATTCTAAATTAATAAATTAGAATGCTGGTTTACACAGTAGCCTCAATTATGGTTGGTCAGCATTCAGGCAGGCCCTGGGGATGAGTGTTTTATCTCAGAATGTTGACAAAATTCAAGATTCTAGATTCCTTACCAACAAAAAGCACCACGGAGTGATGCTAGGCTATGAGGTTATTTCTGCAGATAATCCCTCCCCCAGGAAAAACCCTGACTCACCAGGCCCCCACCAACCTTCCACAACTTCCACCTAGGCTTCAGGTGGCTCCAGAAGATACCCATAGGCCCCTCCTGCATGCTGGTTTTCTGATGAACTGTATAAAGATCTTTCACAAAAGGAGCTTGTGAAAGCATAAATAATAATAGCATACCGCATGCTGCACAGATTCGGCACAAAAAAAAAAAAAACAGGTGGACACCTACATAAGGTCTTCCCCACGGCTTGGGTTACAAAGTGAAACTTGCAGCTTCTGCAGGTCCAGGCCCTTGTACTTTTTTAGAGATTAGCTTGCCCTCTGGTGGGAAGCAGGTGGGTAAATTTCATGGCATTTCCCCTGACCATTTTTGAATATGCCCTCTCTTGGGGCAAGAGCTGACCATCACCATATGGGAACAAGGTCACAGGCTGTCCCATCTTATGATTTTTTTTTTTTTTGAGTTGGAGTCTCACTCTTGTCGCCCAGACTGGAGTGCAGTGGCATGCTCCCAGCCACCGCAGCCTCAACCTGCTGGGCTCCAATGATCCTTCCGCCTCAGCCTTCCAAGTAGCTGGAACTACAGACACACGCCACCACGCCTGGCTGGTTTTTGTGATTTATTGTAGAGATGAGGTCTCACCAAGTTGTCCAGGTTGGTCTGAAGCCCCAGGGCTCAGGCAGTCCTCTCACCTTTGCCTCTCAAAGTGCTGGGATTACAGGCTGAGCCACCCGGCCTGGCCTTTATTTTTCAAAAGAAACTGGAAGTTCAGGTTTGTAAACTCAGGAGATTTCACATAATGTTAGCAACAAATTCCTTTTTTTTTTTTTTTTTTGAGTGGGGGTCTCACTCTGTCTCACTCTATCGCCCAGACTGGAGTGCAGTGGCATGATTATGACAATCACAGCTTACAGCAGTCTCAACCTCCTGAGCTCAGGCAGTCCTTCCACCTCAGCTTCCCAAGTGGCTGGGACTACAGGCACATCACCACACTCGGTTAATTTTTATTTTTGTAGAGATGAGGTTTCACTGTGTTGCCCAAGCTGGTCTCGAACTCCTGGGCTCAGGCAGTTCTCCTGCCTTAGCCTTCCAAACTGCTGAGATTACAGGCATGAGCCACCTCGCCCAGCTCAATTCCATGTTTTTGAAGAAACATTCGGCAGGTGCCCAGGTTGTGAACTGGGCATGTTAGTCTACAATAGAGTAGTATGCTGAGTCTGGTATACAGGTTGTTTGTTAGAAAAGTTAGCATACAAGGGGTCAGGAAAGTTGGTATTCAGGGAGTTTGTAACACCAACCTAATTTGGTGAGCTTGAACACGGGGCATGGCGGGGAATGGCTGGAAAGGTAGGGTAGGGGCTTGAACCCATGCAGAGTTTGTCTTGTAATCAATGGAGAACTATCAAAGGCTTTAAACTGGCAAAGTAGCCTGATCTGAGTTTTAGAAAAAATGCTGTCACAGGTAGCACTGTGAATAGTCCCAGCTAGAGCAGGAATGAAGACAGAACCAGCTGGGCACAGTGGCTCACGCCTGTAACCCCAGCACTTTGGGAGGCTGAGGCAAGAGGATTGCCTGAGCACCGGGGGTTGAGATCAGACTGGGCAACTTGGCAAGACCTCATCTCTACAATAAATCAAAAAATTAGCTGGGATGGTGGCACACACCTGTGGTTCCAGCTACTTAGAAGGCTGAGGCAGGAGGATTGCCTGAATTCAGCAGGTTGAGGCTGGGGTGGCCCTGAGTATGCCATTGCACTCCAGCCTGGGTGAGAGACTCTGACTCAAAAAAAAAAGGAAAAAGAAAGAAGTAGTTCTAGAAAGTCCCCCAAAACATGTTTAAAATACACAAGGTAGACCAGGCTCAGTGGCTCAGCCTGTAATCCCAGCACTTTGGAAGGCCAAGGCTAGTGGATTGCCTGAGCCCATGGGTTCGAGACCAGCCCAGGCAACTTGACGAGATCTCGTCTCTACAATAAATCAAAAATTAGTCAGGCATGGTAGTGCACTCCTGTAGCTCTGGGCTACTTGGAAGGCTGAAAGGGAGGGATCACCAGAGCCCAGCAGGTTGGTGCTGGGGTGACCGTGAATGTGCCACTGCACCCCACTCCAGTCTGGGTGACAGAGTGAGACTCCAGCTCAATAAATAAATAAATAAAATGCACAAAATGCCTTGCCAGTGGATGGAATCCTCTTTCTTAGACTTAAGGCTTCATCTGAGAGAGGCGTGGAGGCTCAGGAGGGCCTCGACTTTGTTTCAGGGATCACCTTCCAGACACCTCCTCTATCCCCATGCACAATTAGAATGTCAGCCCTCCTCTCATCAGGGCGCCACAGGAAATATAAAGCCAGTGACACTGGGGACAGTGTTCCTTGCTCTTGCGGGGGTTAGGAAGTCAGAAACAAGACCAATAAACAGACCTGTGCGACCAGAAAAGCATGAAAACCTCCCTTGGAGGTTTTGCGGTTTAACTAAGACTTAAGAAAGACCGGGAGCTAGGGGGGTGGAGGAGTGAGAGGTCCTTTCCTGAGAACGTCTGAAAGCACATCAGAGTTCAAAACAAGAGAGGATACTTCCTACTGATGGTGACAGAAGGCAATGAGTGCTGACATCACGTGTCAAGGATGGTTCCACACAACCCCTGCCAAAAAATTCTTCTAAGAAGATACAGCATCTTTACCTTGCTTTTGTTTAAATCAATGATTGAAAAGATTTGAAAGTATTAAAATTGCATCTCTTCTTTTTAAAGAAACACATGTCTTTTGCTTTCAAGGTCGGCACTCAGTGAAGTAGCCACTTATCAATTAAAATGTGAACCATGGCCGGGCTCAGTGGCTCAGCCTGTAATTCCCAGCACTTTGGGAGGCCGAGGAAAGTTGGATTGCCCGAGCCCATGGGTTGGAGACCAGCCCGGGCAACTCGGCAAGCCTTCGTCTCTACAATAAAATCAAAAATCAGCCGGGCGCGGTAGCACGCGCCTGTAGTTCCAGCTACTTGGAAGGCTGAGGCAGAAGGATTGCCAGAGTCCAGCAGGTTGACACTGGGATGGCCGTGAGTGTGCCACGGCACTCTAGCCTGGGCAATGGAGTAAGACTCTTACTCAAAAAAATAAAAAATAAATTAAATAAAATGCCCATGCCCACCTGCATCAGAATCACCAGGGTCTACTGTTAAAACGTACAGATTCCTGGGCCTCAGACTCACAGAGTAAAAGTACATGAAGGCAGGGTCCAGAAATTGGCACCCTTCCAACACCTCTTCAGTTTGAAGACTGAGAACATGGGAGTATCACACATTCATGTGCAGGTGAAGGGCGTCATCGTACACATAGCTTTGTCCCTCTTCAGGCCAATAGTATAAGGTCCATTCCGGTGATAATGCCATGAATGCAAGGCCAACAGGATCATAATCCACGGCTTCAGAATTCCTCTAGCCCAGTGATTCTTGATGGGGGGCAATTTTGCCCCCCAGGGAATTTTTAGCAATGTCCAGAAACATTTGATTGTCAAAATGGAAAGGATGCTACCAGTATCAATGGATAGTGGCCTGAGATACTGCTAAATGCCCTACAATGCACAGGACAGGGCCCCATAACAAAAATGTTCATCTATGCCACAGATGAGAAACGCTGCTCTAGACTAAGCTGAGCCACTGAGTTTCATAAATGAACATAGGAACTTAAACATAAATGATTTCTTTTTTTGAGTAGGAGTCACACTCTGTCACCCAGGCTGGAGTGCAGTAGCATGCTCATGGTCACCGCAACCTCGGCCCGCTGGGCTCAGGCGATCCTTCCACCTCAGTCTTCCAAGTAGCTGGAACTACAGGCACACGTCACCATGCCTGGCTAATTTTTTGATTTATTGTAGAGATGAGGTCTTGCCAATTTGCCCAGGCTTGTCTTGAACCCTTGGGCTCAGATAATCCTCTTACCTCAGTCTCCCAAAGATTGTGATTATAGGCGTGAGCCACCATGCCTGGCCTTTGGGGTCCCTTCTTTTTTTTTGAGTTGGAGTCTCACTCTGTCACCCAGGCTGGCATGCAATGGCACGCTCATGGCCATCCCAGTGTCGACCTGCTGGGCTCCGGTGATCCCTCTGCCTCAGCCTCCCGAGTACTGGAACTACAGTCGTGTGCCACCATGCCTGGCTAATTTATTTATTTATTGTATATACAGTGTCTCGCCAAGTTGCCCGGGCTGGTCTTGAAACCACAGGCTCAGGCAATCCTCTCAGCTCGGCCTCCCAAAGTGTGGGGATTATAGGCGTGAGCCACCACACCCAGCCAAATGATTATTTTTAACTAGCCATTTTGTAGCTGCCTAACATCCAGAGCCCTTCCTTTGATGAATTCCTCATCTTGTGGAAGACACTGTCTATTTCCCACAGAAACACTCCTCCACCCCCACTTCCTAGGTGAGGCCTGAGCATGTGACCAACGCCTGGCCAATCAGAAGCTCCCCTCTGGTCATTTTCACGTAGAACAAGAAATTTTAAAAATAAAATGAAACTGGGGTGACAATGAAGAATTCATTCCACAGACAGGGACGCTGGCAGTGCCAGGATTATGTCCAGCGGCAACTGCTGCAGCTTAGCATGGGGTGTCAAGAGCACCATCAGCGGCCTGTCGAGGGTTCTGGACCGTGGCTTGGCCTTCTGGCCTCTTCTGTACCTGACCAGTGGGCTCTCTGGACTTCCCCAAAAAACTGCCCCACAGCCTTTCATTTATTTACGCGTGCTTAAACCAGCCAGTGGCCCTTTCAGTTACTTCAACCAAGAATCCTGAGTAATAGAATCATTCAAAGAGCTTTCATTAGCACCGGCATCATCATTCTACAACATTCACACGTAGCTCCTATACCTTCTAATGCACGGATTAAAAGCTTAAGAAGGCCAGATGCAGTGTAATCCCAGCAGTTTAGAAGGCCAAGCAGGAGGAATGCTTGAGCCAGGAGTTTGAGACCAGCCTAGGCAACATAGCAAGACCTTGTCTCTACAAAAAAAAAAATCAAAAACTTGGCCGGGTGTGGTGGCTCATGCCTATAATTACAGCACTTTGGAAGGCCAAGGTAAGAGAATTGCCTGAGCCCATGGGTTCGAGACTAGCCTGGGCTACTTGGTGAGACCTCATCACTACAATCAATCAAAAAATTAACCAGGTGTGGTGGCGCGTGCCTATAGTTCCAGTTACTCGGAAGGTTGAGGTGGAAGGATCGCCTGAGCCCAGCAGGTCAAGGATACGGTGGCCATGAACGTGCCACTGTATGCCAGCCTGGGCAACAGAGAGAGACTCTGACTCAAAAAAAATCAAAAATTTAGCCAGATGTTGTGGTGTGCACCTGTAGTCCCAGTTATTCATGAGATTGAGGCGGGAGGATCTCCTGAACCCGGGAGATTGGAGATTGAGATTGTAGTGAGCCGTGAGCATGCCATTGCACACTCAGCTGGATGACAGAGTCCCTGACTCCCAAAAAAAAAAAAAAACTTAAGCTAAGGACACCAAAACAAACAATATACACACAGTGATAATTCAAGACATGCAATCAGGCTCACTATTGGGATAGAAGATGCTGAACTATTCATGTTTCTCTTTATTATACTGAATCATGTAAAGTTATATAGGAATCTTCAAATTCCTTTTGGGAAAGAAAGCACCTCAAAAAAATCCATTTCTAGATAAAGCAGTGGAGAAGAAATGGGAAGGCTTGATTCACAGAGGTGTCAGAATTCCAGGAACTGCCACGGCTGGTAGCAAGGAGCACGGAAGGCGTCCAAGACCAGAGCCCAGTTTAGAAGAGGCTCCAAGGTTGGTGTGAAGCCGGACATCACAGGGGAAGCGAGAAACATGGGTCATTCCAGCTTTGCAACAGAACATGTTTCAAAAGCCCATACCCTGGCTGTTGGAAGCTTGAAACATATTTCCCACAAAAATATCACTTCATGGCCGGGCATAGTGGCTCACGGCTATAATCCCAGCACTTTGGGAGGCAGAGGAGAGAGGCTTGCCTGAGCCCGCGGGTTCGAGACCAGCCTGGGCAACTTGGTAAGACTTCATCTCTACAATAAATAAATAAATTGGCAAGACCTTGTCTCTATAGTAAATCAAAAAATTAGCCAGGCATGGTGGCTTCTACACTGTTGGCGGGAACGCAAACTAGGTCAACCTCTGTGAAAACAGTGTGGTGATTTCTAAAAGAACAAAAATTGGCCTTCCATATGACCCAGCAATCTCCCTTCTGGAAATATACCTGGAGAAACTCAAATCATTCTACAAAAAAGATACCTGTGCACACAGGTCTATTGCAGCACCAGTCACAATAGTAAAAACGTGGAACTCATGCTGCCCATCAAAACTGGACTGGATAAAATGTGGCACACATACACAACGAAATATTACACAGCCATAAAGAAGGACAAAATTATGGACTTTGCACCAACTTGGATGGATCTGGAGTCTATCATACTCAGTGACCTATCACAGAAACAAAGAACTGAGTACCACATGTTCTCACTCACAAGTAGACCCTGAACACCTATCATAATACTACAAAAAAGAGATTGGCAGTAGTGGGACACTGCCAGGGTAAGGGAGGGGAGGGCACATAACATCAGTAAGGATACCTAACCCTGATCCAGGAGAAGTGAGGGCCAATGTGAGGCCCAAACTTCACCTGCACCTGAACCACTTATCTACGCAATCCTAACTTGTAACCCACAACTTTAAAATTAAATTTTAAAAATAACAAAATAAACAACAACAACAACAGAAAATCAAGTGTCAAGATGGAAAGCATCCTTCAGTTGAGGTCTGACCAGGACAAAATCCAACGAAGTAATTATATCTGCTGCCCTGGACACTCTACTTCCATTTAGCTTGAAATTAAGTTAATGTGTCTTCACAGCCACATCATACCATTGGATGGTATTAAACTCATGGTTAAGTAAAACTGAAAGAGCTTTTCACAAACTACGGCCAAGACAAACCTCCCCCATACGAATATGTGCAATTGATTTTTCATCCCAAACACAGAATTTCATGTTTACTCTTGCTAAGTTTCAGCTTGTTTTGGGCCGAGCATTTTAACCTGTCAAGATAATTTTGGATCTTGATTCTCTCTTCTATCATACTTACTATGTTCTTCCCATTTTGTGTTCTCAGTGCACTTGATATGGATACCTTCTGTGTCTTTAGCCAAGTTTTGATTTAAAATATTGAACAAGGCCAGGTGTGGTGGCTCACACCTCTAATCCCAGCACTTTGGAAGGCTGAGGTCTTTGGGAAGACTGTTTGAGCCCTTGAGCCCGGGGGTTTGAGACCAGTCCGGGCAACATAGCAAGACCTCGTCTCTACAAAAATTCAAAAAGTTCTCCAGGCATCATAGTACATACTTGGAGCCTCAGCTACCTGGGAGGCTGAAGCGGAAGGATTGCCTGAGCCCAGGAGGTCGAGGCTACAGTGAACCATGATCATGCCATAGTACTCCAGTCTGGGGGACAGAGTGAGACCCCAAGTAAAAATAAAAAATAAAAAAAAACCATGGCCGGCCACAGTAGATCAAGTGTGTATTCCCAGCACTTTGGGAGGCCGAAGTGAGAGGATTGCCTGAGCCCACGGGTTCGAGATCAGCCTGAGCAACTTGGCAAAACCTCATCTCTACAATAAAGCAAAACATTTGCCGGCCATGGTGGCATGTGCCTGTAGTTCCAGCTACCTGGAAGCCTGAGGCTGGGGTGGCCGTGAGTGTGCCACTGCACTCCAGCATGGGTAACAGAGTGAGACTCCAACTCAAAAAAAAAAAAAAATGTTGAACAAGACGAGGTAAATGATGAAATTCTAGGGCACAATACTAGGATACCATTCCAAGCAGGAAAAAGTTATCAGTCGATACTCTTTAAGCCTGCTTGTTCAATGAGCCGAGGATCTATCCAATTATACTATCATCCAATCCATCTTTCATTAAGGTTATCCACAATGGCATCTTGGCAAGAATCCTTGGGAGGCCAATGGCTTCCTCTCCTAATCATTTCCTCTCCTAATCATTGCTACCCACATCCCTATGACACCAAGCAGCCCCCTCCTCCAGCCGTCCAGACTATATTATGTGACACCTCCCAGAGCTCAGCTGACCGGGCCACAGGAAGGACCCTGATGCCAGAGAAGCCATGCATCACAGGCTGGCACAATCAGGGCCTCTCCCTTCGGAATTTGGAAACCGCACATTAAACTCTTCAGTTCCTGGAATTGAGAAGTGGTATATAAAGCGAGGGGCTGGGGCAGCCACAGACGTCCAACACACACAGGAAGTCAGAGTGCTGAGAAGAAAAGGGATCAGACACACCCACAAGCTGTGATGGTCAAGAAAGATATACTCTTAACCATTCAGTAATTTTGAGGTTGGGAGAACATCTGTCCACCTTCAGATCTGCAACACACTGTCCTCTCTTCCCTCACTTCTCTGAGTCACCAGCAGAGGCTTCCTTTACATGGAAGTTCTCTGGGTCTAGAAAAATGCCACTAGAGAGGAGATGGGCCTCATTGTCTGAGGATCACAGACATTTAAAAGTCCATGGATGTGGAAGGACCTGGACAAGTCCACAAAGTTTGTAAGTAATGAATCTCAGTCCTGGAATCCAAACACCCTAACTCACAGCCAGATATTCTTTCCCTAACATCACCCGCCACCTTCCCACTTGAAGAAGGATAGAAGAATGAGGTACTCAATGGACTCTTTTTGCTTTTCATTTTCAGCTCTTGTTCACAGATGGTGTGTGAATTTTCTTTATTTGAATAACAGAGTTGAAAAGCGTGGTACTTGAAAGAAAAAAATGGACAGTTATGGGGAAAGATTGTGATTTTTAAAATAATTATCAAGGCCGGGCTCAGTGGCCCAGCCTATAATACCAGCACTCTGGGAGGCCGAGGCAAGTGGATTGCCTGAGCCTGCGGGTTTGAGCCCAGCCTGAGCAACACGGTGAGACCTCGTCTCTAAAATAAATCAAAACATTAGCCGGGCATGGTAGCAAGCCTGAAGTTCCAGGTACTTGGAAGGCTGAGGCAGAAGGATCACCTGAGCCCAGCAGGTAGACACTGGGATGACCATGAGCGTGCTACTGCATTCCAGCCTGGACAACAAAGTGAGACTCCAACTCAAAAAAATTTTTTTTAAATAATTATCACGTAGAGGATAAAGTTTCTAAAAGTAAGTAACAGACCAGCATAGGCAAAAATTTAATGGATTCCTTACATTACAAACCCAATTTTTTAACATTAGAATGAGGGGCTTTCAGGTATTCCGACTATTCAAAAAATATGGATATATTCAGTTAAGTGGCTAACTTGACAACCATTTAGAAACACTGACTTTCCCTTTAGAGAAACAGAGAAACTTCAAAGTTATTTTTAACAGGGCAATAAAGACAGTGATAACACAGAATGATAGGGTATAGTATGCAATGAGGATATCTTTCATCCCCAAAGTCACTGTGTTTAAAACTTGGAAAGCTCCAAAGTGGACAGAAACTTAACCTTAGTGTGTGTTAACATCAGTCTGAACTTGGGACGCATAATACCCACTAGACCCAGGCGAAGGCCTCCAAGAGAAGCAGAGGGCCCCCCAGTGTTCAAAGAGCAAATTCGGTCTTGGCAAAACATCCCTATCCTCCAAATGGAATCAAGCACTACAGTGCATTCTCCTGAATTAATTCTCTGCAGAACATTTTTAATTACCCACCAGTTAATAAACATACAAACTCAAGTCTCTTCCCAGAGTAAGAGCTCTCCATGAAAAAAGAGACCTCGTTTACCCCTCTTCGGGCTCTGTGGGCTAGAACACAGACTGACACCTTCGTTTATATTGATTTAATAATACTCATCATGATCCACCACTTCCAGTCCCGGGATCTGGCGTGGCTGTTAGGGGCCACTTCTCACCATCGCCACCCGGGCCCGCCTCGCCTGTCTCTAGGTGCCCAGGGTAAAGGCAGCAGTGATGCTAAGGCTAGCAAGCAAAATGAAGCATGATGAGGGTCTCAAAGGGTGCCGATGTCAGCCACAGCAATCGACTCCACTAAGAGGGTTTCTGTGAGAGGCAAGCTGCTTGTTAAAGAGGCTGCAGAAAACATGGAACCAACCGTGCTGCCCATCGAAAAAGGACTGGATAAAATGTGGTACATATACACGATGGAATATTACACAGCCATAAAGAAGGAAAAAATTATGGGCTTTGAAGCAACTTGGATGGATTTGGAGTATCTAATACTCAGTGATCTATCACAGAAACAAAGAACTGAGTATCACATGTTCTCACTCATAAGTGGACCTTGAACAACTATCATAATACTGTAAGAAAAGGATTGGCAGTAGCAGGAAACTGCTGGGAGGGAATGGGGAAGCAGGATTGGCAGTACTGGGCATCTGCCTGGGGGAGAGGGGGCACACCTCATCAACAAGGGTACCTGCCTAATGAACATGTGTATATCTGACCCTGAATCGTACCCATCTTTAAAATAATTTTTTTTTTAAAAAAGAAAATCAATTAACAGAAAATACCACACTGAAAAATTAAAGAAAATTATAGCACTCATAAAAAAAAAAAAAAGAGGCTGCAGAACTTGAAGCTAATCTACCTTGGACATGCAGAGTGTGTTTTCCTGATCCAAACAAGCTTCGTTGCTTTCAGCTCACTGTAACCCCAGATGAGGGTTACGACCAAGGTGCAAAATTTCAGTTTGAAACTGAAGTTCCCGATGTGTACCACACGGTGCCTCCCAAAGTAAAGTGCTTGACCAGGATCTGGCGCCCCAACATCACAGAGACAGGTGAAATGTGTCTAAGTTTACTGAGAGAACATTCCATGGACGGCACTGGCTGGGCTCCCACGAGAATGTTAAAGGATGTTGTCCGGGGATCAAACTCTCTGTTTCCTAATTTTCCGAATTGTGATGATCCACTGAATATTGAAGGTACAGGACATCGTTGGCAGGACAAGGAGGACTTCCGGAATAAAGTGGATGACTCCATCAAACATTACGCCAGATGATAAAAGGAGAGGATTGCAGGACATCGCTGTTTGTCTCTAACGTGAAACAGCAAGAGGCAGCCCCCTCCCCTGTCCTCACGCTCCCTCTCAGTCCTCAGCATTGTCCCAGTCCTGTGACCATGTTGTGCTGAAGAAGACCATCTTCATGACTGCCCGATGTAGATGGAGAATTCAACATAAATGCAGCAAGAAAATGCCAGAAAGAGTAATAATACTCACAGGGACCAACCATGCTGCCCATCGAAGCTGGACTGGATTTTAAAAAAAATGTGTACATACACACAATGGAATATTATGCAGCCATAAAGGACAAACATCTGGACTTCACAGCAACTTGGAAGGATTGAGAGTCGATCATACCCAGTGATCTATCACAGAAGCAAAGAACAGAGCACCATATGTTCTCACTCATAAGCGGACCTTGAACAATTATAATGCTATTAGAAAACGATTGGCAGGAGTGGGAAACTGTCAGGGGAGGGGGATGGGATGGGCAGTTGAGGGAAACAGCCAGGGGAGGGAGGGGCACACCTCATCAACAAGGGTACTTGCATAATCACCACTTGTATACCTAACCCTGAATTGTAGCCCACATCTTTATAATAATAAAGAAAATAATAATAATACTCACTACATATGCCAGGCTTTGTCCCATTTGCTTACTTAATACTGACTCAGGCCAGGCTCAGTGGCTCAGCCCACCATCCCAGCACTTTAGGAGGCCGAGGTGAGTGGATTGCCTGAGTCCGCGGGTTCAAGACCAGCCCAGGCAACTTGATGAGACCTCATCTCTACAATAAATCAAAAATTCGCCGGGCGCTGTATGCGAGCCTGTAGTTCTGGCTCCTCAGAAGGCTGAGGCGGAAGGATCGCTGGAACCCAGCAAGTCGACATTGGAGTGGCCATGAGTGTGCCACGGCACTCCAGTCTGGGCGACAGAGTGAGACTCCAACTCAAAAAAAATAAAAAAAATACTGACTCAGTCCTTACAACAACTCTGTGATGTAGACTCTATTATTATTTCCATTTTGCAGATGAGGCCACTGAAGGACACAGCAGTAGTGATTTTGCTGTACAGTGGTTCAACATGACATGACTGGAGAGTGTCATGGCTGGGATTTGAACACAGGTGTCTGACTCCAGAACCGATGCTCGTAACCTCTACACTCTTGTTGCCTCTTCTAGTAACTCACCACTCGATTATTTGTTGAATAAAGTAAGAAAAAATGATAAGAATGGAATGAAGATAAAATAAACTAGAAATCTACTCAGAAGCCCTAAAAGATTCAGATAACAAGATCCAAAACAGCAAATTTAAAGTTGACCTAATATGACTGGGTACAGTGGCTCATGCCTGTAATCCCAGCACTTTGGGAGGCCAAGGTGAGCAGATTGCTTGAGTCCAGGAGTTCAAGACCAGCCTAGGCAGCATAGCAAGACTTTGTCTCTACAAAAATAACAACAACAAATAAAAATTAAAAAGTAAGGTTTTAAATTCAGATATTGGACATTTATTTCAATAGAAAAAAGGAAATGCTGCTCTTTTAAGGAATTTTTTTTTAGGACAAGACTTTTTTTTTTTTTTTTTGAGTCTCACTCTGTCACCCAGGCTGGAGTGCAGTGGCACGCTCACCGCCACCACAGCCCTGACCAGCTGGGTTCAGGCGATCCTTCTGCTTTAGCCTTCCAAATATCTGAAAACTATAGTCATGCACCACCATGCCAGGTTAATTTTTTGATTTATTGTAAAGACAAGTTCTCGCCAAGTTGCCCAGGCTGGTCTCCGACCCCTAAGCTCGCCTCCGCCTCCCAAAGTGTGAGCCACCACGTCTGGCTCAGGATAAGACATTTACCTGTGTCATCCCCCTGCTCAAAATCCATCCATTGCTCTTTGCTGCAGAGTTCATATTCCAAGGCACAAAAGGCATGATATTCCAGGCTTGAGTGCTCAGGTGGGTGTGATGTCTTCTGTGTCTGTGACCACCAAGCCCCTGCAGCTGGGGCCGCACCCCCTCTGCCACACCCCAGCATAACCTTTTCCTTTGGGGCCTGTGTCATCTCCCACCCAATGTTCCCAGCCCTAAGAATAAAGCACTGTCTTACGGTTATCCCTGTCTCACAGAAAGATTAAGCGACTTGCACAAGCACACACAGTTACCAAGTGGCAGAGCCAGGATGTGAAACCAGGCAGCCTGACTCCAGCTCAAGGAGCCTAATCACCCCCAAGGAAGGCACGACCCCTCCCTACCAAGTGACCTGTCCCACCTCTGAGATCATCCATCACTTATGAGTCTCGTTCATTCACTTAAATATTTTTCCCCCGTGAGACGTGCCGTCTTCTCAAATAAACTATGAATCACCTGAAGGTCAGGCATCAATGTCTTAATATCGATGGAGTAGTGTTTTCAACTGCTCATTACAGAATAGGATTTAAACGGATCCATTTACAGACTGTAAGGTCAAATCGATCATTTTAACGGCTGTAATTTGAATATGAAGTTATACTCTGTAATTTTATAATGTCAGAAATTTGTCAAGTTATACACACTGACTTTTACTCATTTTAGAAGATGAAAGGAATGTATGAACAATTAAACAATTCTAGTAACAAAAAAAGCAACAACGTTTAAAGGCATATAGCATACCTGAACACAAAAAATACACAAAATTTACAATCGAAATAACTCAATCTTAAAGTAAAAAACTTTTTTTCCTTGGTGTCTGCATCTGGAGTCTACAGAAGATAAGTTGCCAGCAAGTATCTGTTAAAGGCAGTTCTTCGTCTTTTTTTTTTTCTTAATCAGAATTTATGAAGTCAATTTTATTTAAATTAAAAACAAGAATTCTTCTTAAAACATGTAATATCAAACCAAGTCCTCAATTTTTTTTTTCTTCCTCTTAATTTGTAACAGAGACTCTAAGAAAATAAAATCTAAGGTTAAGGAAATTTCCATCGATGTGAAGAAAATATTTTCCAAAATTAAAATAACAAGTTCCTCCCTGGTTAACATAACTGATTTAAGTTGCAGATACATGGCTGCCCCTGAGATTACCTTCCTCCCTGAGTTCTGTGAAGGGGCCAAATCCACATCCTTTTCGGCAATTTTCGAGTCCTCTATGGGACTACCTTTTTTATGAAATGCTGCACATATTACCAATGCTTCATAAATATTTCATGATACATTACCCAGTCCTGGAATTTCCTGCAAGATTGCACAAAATCTTTTAAATGGTGCACTGTAAGCCATAAAATAATCAGATATAGAAGTAAGCTCTATCAATCCCTTCATTAACAATTTTTTTACAAGAATCCTAGAAAAAGTAGTATTACTGCATTTTAATCTCAGGAGGGAGATTTGCTATTTATATTACTTTGCTAAAAGGCTTTTAGAATTACACTTATTTTCTTACCTCAGATAATATTTCTCAATTGGACAGGAGCCTTGGTATTGTATTCTATAGTCAAAAATGGCCTCGTGTTAGGGCGGAGGGAATGAGGTTGATTAATGGGTACAAAAATACAGTTAGATCGAAAGAATACATTCTAGTGCTCAATAGCACAGTTGGGAGACTACAGTTAACAATAACGTATTGTATATTTCAAAAATTGCTAGAAGGAAAAATTTGGAATATTCCCATTACAAAGAAATGGTTAGTGTGGGAGGTTATGGATATGCTAATTACCCTGATTTAATCATTATGCATGGATCAAAATATCACTTGTACCCCAGAAATATGTACAATCATTATGTTTCAATTAAAAAAAAAAAAAAACTTAGCGTGACTTTAAAACAGGCCAAACTGTCCATTGTAACATCTAGCACCGTGTCTGATACCTAGGAAAAGACGAATAAAATTTCATTGATTGACCTAAATTGTGCCTAAAGCTTAACAAAATGTGTTCCTACATATTAAAATCCATCTCAGCCGGGCTCGGTGGCTCAGCCTGTAATCCCGCGCCTTTGGGAGGCTGAGGTGAGTGAATTGCCTGAGCCCTTGGGTTCGAGACCCGCCTGGGCAGCAAGACCTCATCTCTACAATAAATCAAAAAAATCAGCCGGGCGTGGTAGCACATGCCTGTAAATTCCAGCTACTTGGAAGGGCTGAGGCGGAA
>NW_007251299.1:745834-751844 GCF_000164805.1 Carlito syrichta
TGAGACTCCAACTCAAAAAAAAAAAAAAAAAAAAATCCATCTCAATGCTTCAATTTCCTTACCTGTAAAATACAAGAGCTAGAGACGGCTGAGATCCCTTTCAGCTTTAAAAAGCTGATTACCATTTTACTTGATCTGCAGCAAGCACCCCCCCATGCCCACCCAAACCACAGTTTCTAGGTTAGTCATCTGGGAAAGAACAGCTCAATTAGCTAAAAATATCCCCAGGGAAAAAAGAAGCTAAAATCAAGGAATAGAATTTCCAATGCTTCCTCTGTTGAGGGACCCCCAGGAAGATAATAATGGATGAGAAAATATTTTTTGAATTTTCAGAATCCTATAAAAATGGATGGTGGTATAATACCATAAAACGGTGAAGGGTAGCATTTTTTTTTTCAATAACAAGAAATCCGAGGGATATTCAGATGTAATTGGAAACACCTTCCTCTCATATACAAAAGCGGGGTCACTCCACCCAAAGCACTTCCCCCTCCTGATGCAACTCTGAAGCCAAGATAATTAAGGGGGCACACCGCATCAAGGGTAGCTGCATAAAACATTTGTATACCTAATCCTGAATTGCACCCCACATCTTTAAGATAAAAAATGTATTTTTTTAAAAAAAGATAATTAAGGAATACATAGGTTTAAAACAAACCAAAAAAAAAGCTGCTGACTTTACTGCATTTCTACAACCCACAAATATTTTTGCTTATTTGGTGCTGATTACATTGAAAAGAGAATCTTATGACATTTTACAGAAATAATTCCAACTGCAAGATTTTGATTGTCAGGGAAAGGAGGCGAGGGTTGTGGAAGGAGCGTCTTAAGCTTGAAGCAGAAAAATGTGTCTGTCGTTTTTTTTTAAACCAGCAAAGCTCATTAAAAAGTTTTATAAGTGGTTGAAATCTTTAAATGAAGATATTTGAAACGCTTTCACTTTGTAACCGGCAACCTACACCCCCGAAGTATACCGCCTTCCTGAGCTCTGCTGGACCCTAAACCCTGACTGATTGTTCATGTTAGAAAACGTCAGGTGAATCTATAAAGCGAATAAAACCCAGAACTCCAAAGGTTTTTGCTTCCTCTTTGGACAGGACTGACTGAACCAGCGGTGAGAATTGGTCGGGAGAAGTCTGCCATCTGGTGGCCAGAGGTGAGAACTTGCTCCGAGAGGGCCGCCCATGGGTGGCTTTCCCAGAAGCCTTCACAGCTGCTCTTGCAGGAGGACACGTCATCCAGGCCTCCGGGCATCCCCAGAGGCTTCTCACTAACAAGCACAACGCTCTCAAAAGTTGAAGCTGAAAGGGCATTAAAGAAAGAACTCCGAGAAAATAATTAAATTAAATCAATTAAAATAAAATACCTTCAGAGGAAGATAAAGGGGAAAGAGGGGGGAATAAACGTGGGCTTCCCTCTCTCCCTGGCACTTCCAAAGGTCTCCACAAATCTCCAGATCCAAAAAATGAGGGCACTGAAGTCCAGGGAGACCAAGTGACTCACTCAGAGACCCCCGTCTCCCCCTTCCCACCAAAGGCCTCTCTCCTCTGACGAGTAATTTGTTCACACATGCTTGTCCTTCAGATTTCTCACCCCTTTTCCCCATAATCTTAGGCTGGAAAAGTTTATTTAAATAAATACACACACAAAGAAATAAAAGCATAGACTTCTAGAGCTTAGAAAACACTATAAGGCAGTAGGGGGATACTGCCAGGGTGGCGGGGCCACACTATATCAATATGGATACCTGATCTCAAACCAGGCAAAGTGGGGACCAAAGGGAGGCCCTGACTTTATCTATACCGTGTCCACTTGTATACCTAATCCTGAATTGTACCACACGTCTTTAAAATAAAATATAAATTTAAAAAATTAAATTTAAAAAAAGCAGCAGCAGCTGGGTGCAGTGGCTCATGCCTGTAATCCCCGCACTTTGGGAGGCAGAGGTGAAAGGACTGCCTGAGTCCACAGGTTCAAGACGAACCTGGGCAGCATGGCGAGACCTCGTCTCTACTATTAAAAAAAAAAAAATTAGCCAGGCACGGGGGTGTGTGCCTGTAGTCCCAGCTACTTGGAAGGATGAGGTGGAAGGATCACCTGAACCCAGCAGGTTGAGGCTGTGGTGGCCATGAGCGTGCCACTGCACTCCAGTCTGGGTGACACAGTGAGACTCCAACTCAAAAAAAAGAAAAGAAAAGAAAAGACCTATCAAATTCCTCCTCCCATCCCAAGCAGCCTCTGAGCAGATTTAATTAGGGCGGTGGGTCTGAACGGTTGGGGAATGAAGACTTCCAATAATGAGACTCAAGGTCAGTGTTGTCCATCAGCCAGGTCTGCAGTGATGGAAATGGTCCACGTCTGCAGCGTCCGGGATGGCAGTGACCACACTCACGTGGCTGGTGAGCACTTGAAATGGTGCTGGCGCAGCGGAGGAATTGCTATTTTCACCTTCCTTCGCGTAAATGAAATTGCCACGCCATCCTACATCCCTAACCAGTCCAGCATGCGGCCGCCCAGACAGACAAATACATCCCTTCATTCAACAGTATATCCTTCGATTGCTCTAGGGGGAACAGTAGGTTGGTATTATTCGGGGTGCACACAAAAATAGAAAAAGCGTGGTTCTCTGCTCTCCCAGAGTCCACTATCATAGGGCACAGAAGGCAGGCGGACACATCACTAGAAGGTGAGAACACAGGGAAGCCGCAGAGCTGGGTACATGGAGACGAGTCGCTGAAAAGGGCCCTTAAAAACTGAGGAGCAAGAGAAGCGGACACAGGCATTTTAGAGAAAGGAAGGGCGGGGGGCGGGGGTCGCGGCAGAAACCTCCAAAGATCTGCTCAGGGGATGCCAAGAAGCCTGATCCAATCCGAGAGTGGTTTCAAGTAAGAGGATCATGGGACAGAACCCTGGACAGGCGCACGAGGACCGGTTTCCAAACACAAAAATGAGAGCCAGAGAAGGAACGGATGGAAATAAAAGCGAAAGGACCCATGAAAGAAAGATGGTGATGGGGGAGGGTCCCCGCCTTCGGAGATAATTAAGTGGCAGGGAGGAGAGAGCGCCGGAGATTATTTAGAATTTTAAATCGGGGTAAGCGGAAGATTGAGGCTGACGCTGGGAGGAAGGGGATAAGCCGATGGTCTGATGGTTGTTGAAGGTGGGGTGAAGGAGACAGCCAGGTGGGTCGCCAAGCACTGTGAGAAAGCGGAGATGAGATGGGAAGTCAGCAGAGAACAGAGGCTGAAGGGTGTGCGTGTCAAACCAGGGACCGTTGACTGAAACCATGACGTGGAGGGGCACATACGGGGCGGGGGGGGGGGGGAAGGGAAGGAGAACGGACACATGAACAGACTCTGTCCAATGACAGGCGTCCCCTTTGCAGTGTTATGACTGAGTAAGCGAGAAGTCACACCAGCAAGCTGTTTAATTAATTATGAGGGTTTTTTGATTAACACGTGGGTCAAGAGCAGGCAAACGTCAGGAAAAACTCTTGACAAATCGGTGCCGTTTGTGACGAGCTTTTATAGGTAAAATTTGCAGTACTGGCTACGTAGCAACTTAGTGACCATAGCAACCATTAACTAACAACTAGGCAACCAAAATGGGAACTTTTGATTGTTAGGGAGCTTTGATTAAGTCTATGTCCTAGGTATAGCCAGTGTCCAGAAAGATCCTGGAGTTCTGCCATCAAGATATACTCTAAGGTAGTTACATAGAGACGAGGAAGAAGAATCATTACACAATGGAGTTACCTTGGTTAGGTTACTAATAAAATATAAGAATAAAATATGAAAATGTAACAATGGGGTTTTGCAAAGCGTAACATTCGATTTCAGTTAACAAAGCATACAATTACATGCAACTTATGGTTAAGGGGTCAGCATGATCTGCCCAAAGGAGACACAGCTGGGTGTTTACGGTCATGGGAACGCTACTGTAATCACACCTAGGCATTGATTCTTAGGTCAGGCAGGTAACTAAGATGAAAGTTTTAAACGAAATGGAGTAAGCTGGTTAATATTATTATTTGGCTAGCAATGTGATTTTATTAACTGATTTCGCTCATTTCAGCAGGAATAAAGGGGAAACAGAGTCAGAGACGGAACATCTACATAGGTCATACACCTGCCACAGGGCCTGGAGGGAGGCTTCCCAAGGTCTATCTATGCTTTGCACCTCTTGAGTGAATGAATATTCCTTCCTTCCTACTAGATTGCATGCTGTGCAAAGATGGAGACTATGTCTTATATCTTTTGATCCCAAAGCCTAGGGCAGTGCAGGAGAACACAGGAGGGTTGAGAATCCTTCATTGACACCAGAGATATACAGTGTAAGGCTTCTGACTCAGTTTTCAGAGGGGTTTAAAGTTTTTTCCTTAAGAGTCCTTTAATTCTCCCCACTACTGATACCATTTTTTATATGCACATATCATACCCACCCATTTGGCAGATTTCAGGATTTTTTTTTTTTTTTTTTTTTTTTTGGAGTCAGAGTCTCACTCTGTTGCCCAGGCTGGAGTGCAGTGGCATGCTCACGGCCACCACAGCCGTGACCTGCTGGGCTGGGGTGATCCTTCCACCTCAGCCTTCCAAGTAACTGGAACCACAGGCACGTGCCACCGTGCCCAGCTGATTTTTTGATTTATTGTAGACACGAAGTTTCGCCACGGTGCCCAGGCTGGTCTCAAACCCCTGAGCTCAGGCAATCGTCTCGTCTCTGCCTCCCAAAGTGCTGGGATGACAGGCGTGAGCCTCCACACCCAACCTAGGATACTAACATATTAAACATAATCTATATCCAAGGAGTCACACCCTATCTCACTTAATCCTTACAATCGTCCTATGAGGTAGATACCTTGATACAGATGAGGACACCCTGACCTGGAAGATTCAGTTACCTACCCAAGACCCCACAGTGAGAGTGACAGCCCAGGAGCGCTGACCCCAGGGCCACCCCCTCTTATCTGTTCTCTGCCGCCCCCTGTCCCAGCCCAGCAGCTCCCGAGTGTCCTGGAAGCAGGTGGGAGTAGCATCTCAGGGACTGTGTGAGACACAGGAGAAGAGTCAGCTGCCGAACTTTGACTAGAGGCCACAATCTCTCCCTGGGACCACCTGCCTTTGCCACCCTTCACCCAGGTGGGGTCCTTAAAGGTGGAGAAAGAGGCTGGGCTCAGGTGGTTCAGCCTGTGTAATCCCAGAACTTTGGGAGGCGGAGGCTAGCGGATTGTGAGCAACGTGGCAAGACCTGTCTCTCCAAGAAAACAAAATCAGCCAGGAATTGTGGTACATGCCCGTAGTTCCAGCTACTTGGAAGGCTGAGGCAGAAGGATCGCCTGAGCCCAGCAGGTGGAGGCTGTGGTGGTCCTGAGCATGCCCCTGCAAGCCAACTCACCCTGGGCAACAGAGTGAGATTCCGACTCAAAAAAAAAAAAAAGGTGGGGGTCGGGTACAGTGGCTCACGTCTATAATCCCAGCACTTTGGGAGGCTGAGGTGAGAGGACTGCCTGCCCGCGGGTTTGAGACCGGCCTGGCAACTTGGTGAGACCTCATCTCTACAGCAAATCCAAAAAGTTAGCCAGGCGTGGCGGCGCGTGCCTGTAGTGCCAGCTACTTGGAAGGCTGAGGCGGAAAGATCCCCCGAGCCCGGCAGGCCGAGGCTGTGGGAGCCAGGAGCAGTGCCGCTGCACTCCAGCCGGGCCGACAGAGTGAGACCCCAACTCAAAAAAAAAACAAAAGATGGATAACATGCCTCAGTACTATAAAGATGCAACCATCCCTAAGCTATTCGGTATGTCGCCTATACTACCAATAACAGAGGTACAGTTGTTTGGGGGTTTTTTTAACTTAGAAAAGCTGACCCTCAAGTCCATACAAGAAATGCGTGCGCACGAAATGGCCAGAAGATTCTGGAAGAGATGCTTGGCGGCGACGGCGGGTCGGAGGCCGTGCCCACCGCCAGCCTTGGGGCGGCTCCCCAGCGTGCTCGGCGACAGCTGCGGCCTGATCCA
>NW_007251299.1:752504-756798 GCF_000164805.1 Carlito syrichta
CAGACCACTTCGGAAGGGTCGTGGTCCCACCTGCACAAGGGCTGGAAAGGCCTCACCGTCGCGCCGGTGCCATCTGCGGCCTCCAGGGTCCCTGGTCGCCTGCCCGGGGACACGCGGGCCTGGGCTTCCGCGAGGCCGGCCTCCCACGCCGGTTCAGAGCTCGCCGGAGCAGCGCACGCCTTGGGCCTCAGATGCGGGGCGGACGGGCCCTGCCCCGGGACCTGCCGCTCGAGAGCAGCTTGGGGGGCCCGGGCCTTCGCCGACCGCGGCTCTGGGCGCTGGGAAGGATGTCTTACAGCAGGGGCTCTCAAACTCTCGTGAGCGTGCGCACCACCGGGCCTGCTAAAAAAAAAAGTGCCAGGACCCACCCCCATTGGGTTTGTTGTTGTTGTTTGCTCGTGAACGGGTAAACCGAGGCAAGGCGGGCCGGTGCCAGCACCCGCGGGAATGCCCGCAGGAAGGATGCAAGATTGCAACCAAATCAGTCGAAGGAAGTGAAGTTTATTTTTCGCCTTTCAGAGATCGGAAAGGAGGCTGGGACACTCAGGCAAGTGTGGCATCCAAGGGCCAAGGGCTGGGTATGTGTGTATATATATATATATTTTTTTTTTTTTTTTTTTTTTTTTTTTTTTTTTTGAGCTGGAGTCTCACTCTGTCGCCCAGACTGGAGTGCAGTGGCCGCTCCCGGCCACCGCAGCCTCGACCTGCTGGGCTCCGGCGATCCTTCTGCCTCAGCCTTCCGAGTAGCCGGAATTACAGGCATGCGCTACCACGTCCGGCTGATTTTTTTTATTTATTGTAGAGATGAGTGCTCGCTGCCCAGGCGGGTCTCGAACCCGCGGGCTCAGGCAATCCACTCACCTCAGCCCCCCAAAGGCGCGGGATTACAGGCTGAGCCACCAAGCCCGGCTGCTGGGTATATTTAAGGGCCTTTGGGGTAAAGGGGGTTTGGGCCCCGAGGGGTCTGGGCCAAAAGAAACGTCCAGGGCTATGGGTCTTTGATGGTGACTGTAGCCCGGAGAGTCTTAGATCTTGACATGACAGACACTAGCGTCTCATGGCCTCAGACGGTGGGGCTAGATGGGAGGAGGAAAGAGGAGGAGTTTTCCTGCAAGAGACCTGTCAGGTGTTTGCAACCCACAAACTCCTTAGCAAAAAGGTTGTCTGTTATCATTTCTATGGTTTCAGCCAGCTAAGGGGTGAGCTTTGAACTTCGGCCTTGGACAGGGGACCTGAAAGTCTCCTGGAGATTATTATGCTAAACCATGATTTGGGCTGTCCTTGTCTTGCATCTGATGGAGATTTGCCTGCCGAGGGGGTGGGATAGGCTGCCAGTTTGGCCCGCAGTAAAAATGTCTGAGCGAGCCGGGCTCCGTGGCTCAGCCTGTAATCCCAGTGCTTTGGGAGGCTGAGGTGAGTGGATTGCCTAATCCCGTGGGTTCGAGACCCGCCTGGGCAACTTGGCGAGCCCTCATCTCTACAATAAATCAAAAAAATTAGCCGGGCGTGGTAGTGTGCACCTGTAGTTCCAGCCACTAGGAAGGCTGAGGCAGAAGGATCACCGGAGCCCAGCAGGTCGAGGCTGCAGTGGCCGGGAGCGGCCACTGTACTCCTGTCTGGGTGACAGAGTGAGACTCCAACTCAAAAAACAAAAAAAAACGTGTGAGCGCTTCCTAAAACCTGCCTGTTGGAAATGTATCTATGTCTAACCTAACCTGTGCTAGATTCAGAGCATGTTAGTCTAAGCAAAAATGACTATGCTGAGGCAAAACGTAAATGAAGTTAGTATAAACTTTGTTTCACGGGATCCCTTCTATTAGTTTGTTTGTTTAGTTGGGGGTCTCACTCTGTCACGCAGGCTGGAGTACAGTGGCAGGATCCCGGCTCACTGCAGCATCAACCTCCTGGGCTTAGGTGATCCTTCTGCCTGAGTAGCTGGGGCTCCTGGCATCCACCACCACATCAGACCAATTTTTTTTTGAGACAATGACTCTCCCCCCCACCCACTCCTGTCTATATTGCCCAGGCTGGTTTCAAACTCCTGGGCTCAAGCAATCCTCCCACCTCAGCCTCCCAAAGTGTTGGGATGACAGGAGTGAGCCATGGTGCACACCCATTTCTTACATGTTTTCAAGTAAGGCTTGCGCTACTGAGCCAGAGTCCAGAGACCATAAGAAACATTGCAAGAAAAGGAAAAAAAAAAACTTTGCCCTCTCTGCCTTCCCCCAAGATAGTGTTTCTTCACTTACCTGAAGGCTTTCCTGCCTGTAAGCCTTCTGCCACAAAATCTCTAGTCTGTGAACCCAGTTCTAACAAGAAGCCATTATAAAGAGAGCTCTGGCAGGTTGTTCAGATTTAAACATTACAACTTCCTGCTTATGGGAAAGGAGAGCTTAAAATATTGAAGACCTTTGGGCTTGTGTTTCCTCCTTTTTCCATTAGTCTTAGTGAATGAGTGAATCGGTCAGAGGCATCTTAGAGGCAGGACACTTACTATTCAGGTTCTGGGGGTTTTTTTTCTTCTTCTGAGTTAGGCTCTAGAACAGAGGTCAGTAAAGTGTTGCTTGCAGCTGGCCACCTGCTTTTGTATGGTCAGTGAGCTACGAATGGTTTGTACATTTTTTAAAATCATTGAAAAATCAAAATAATGATATTACATGATCCATGAAACTCATATAAAGTTCCAACTTCAGTGTCTTTAAAGTTTTTAATTTTGTAAAAAAATGTTGTGGAAACCCCCTTGATTTTTACCATCAGACTTTCTGCAGAGAGCATTTCCAAACCCAGCTCTAAAAAGCTAACAAGGTCGATTCTAATATGAGCAAAGCTTACTGATCATTCTTAAGAACAGCGGAACATGAAGTTGTCCCTTGTCTTCCAGGTAGGAAGAGTAGACGCCCGGGGCTGGGGGAGACAGACAGGTGGCAGCTATTGGAAGCCAAAGCAAAGTCTGCGTGCCACCTGTCACCACTGGCAGGGCCTGGAGAGAGGAACCACAGTGCTAAACACCAGCCTTCTCCTGACAACTGCCTAAACATTAGCCATACATCACCCATCAAAAGGATGCCGGCCTATGTCCCCTGCCATTCACGCTGCCCCTGTGGCTAGCCAGCCACCTTGTCCACAGTCATGGCAATTTCCCCTTCCCCATCCATGCCCTCAGCAGAGGGTGAAGATCTTGAAAGATGAAGGGGGTGTGGGTAAAACAGCCTCAGCGATGGGATGTCTATAGAGCTCTAGTACTAGACAACAGAGACAAACTCTCCACAGCTTTTTACGCTTACCTCCATATTTTGTCATACCCAGCCAACTCTCCTCTAGCTCATCTAAACACCTCCCTACCCTAGGAAAAGAGCCGTATCAGCATCACCTGTGCCTTCTATGAGACCAGCAAAAGGTCTGCCAGAATCCACCCACCTGCCAGTATTGAGTGGAACAGAACATTCCCTGCCCTCATGGTGTTTATAACCTATTGAGAGAGAGAGACACAAAGTGCTCGCACAAAGAAATAAAATTACAGGAAAAAAAAAATCTCCCTACCCTGTTCTCAAAACTTCCTCCTCAATGGACTATTTACTGTTATTTGCTATACACCCAAACCCTTCTGGGCTGGGCAGCGAGACCTCATCTCTACAATAAATCAAAAAATCAGCCGGGCGTGGTAGTGCGCGCCTGTAATTCCGGCTACTCGGAAGGCTGAGGCGGAAGGATCGCCGGAGCCCAGCAGGCGAGGCTGCGGGGGCCGGGAGCGGCCACTGCACTCCAGTCTGGGTGACAGAGGGAGACTCCAACTCAAAACAAACAAAAAAAAAATCAGAACACTGAAGCTGGGAGTAAACTCACTCAACATCCCACAGCTGATGAGTACTAGATCTAGAATTCATACTCACCTTTGTCTTTCTTCACAAAGGACAAAAGTAATGAGTAGGCCGAATATCTCTAAGACCACTACAGTGTTTTATCTTCTTTATATTTACTTTTTTTTTTTGGATCAGGTTCTCACTCTGTCACCCAGGACGGAGTTACATTTACTTCTTAACATAGCCATCTTTATTTAATATTTTCTCCATTGTTTTTAGTAAAATCAGCACTCAGTGGTGCTGTACCATTTTTGTTTCCATGACCTTCTTACTCACCCAACACCAAATTCACTGCTGTATACCATCTGAAAAGCTATTCTTTGTAGCACATTGTTAAAAATCAATAGTTGCATGCCTGTAATTCCGGCTACTCGGAAGGCTGAGGCAGAAGGATCGCCGGAGCCCAGCAGGTCGAGGCTGTGGTGGCCGGGAGC
>NW_007251299.1:756878-770890 GCF_000164805.1 Carlito syrichta
AAAAAAAAAAAAAAAAATCAATAGTTATTCCTCTAAGTGCAAAGCTTTTTTTTTTAATTTTTTTAACTTTTAATTTTTTTTAGTTGGAGTCTCACTGTGTCACCCAGGCTGGAGTGCAGTGGCACTCTCACAGCCACCCACCCATTGACTCACTGGGCTCCAGCGACCCTTCCAACTCAGCCTTCCAAGTAACCGGAACTACAGGCACGCACTACCACACCCAGCTAATTTTTTGGTTTATTGTAGAGATGAGGTCTTGCCAAGTTGCCCGGACTGGTCTCGAACCCGCGGGCTCATGCGATCCACTCACCTCTGCCTCCCAGAGTGCTGGAATTACAAGCTAAGCCTCTTAACCCGGCCTGCAAAGCATATTAGTAAAATGTGCTCTTTTTAGCATCCTTCACGATTTAGAATTGCTACACTTTATTGGCATCAACAGGAGGGTAGTCCATCATAACAAACCAATTAGACTTCTACCATTCAATGATTCATTGATTACATATATCAATGCCCTAGGATAAGCCAGGCACTGTGATAAATGATGGAGACAAGGGTCAATGCCCTCATGGAACTTAATCTATAGTGAGACAACCAATTTATTGCCCAAGTGTTGCATTGTGAACTATTATGAGTGTCAAGGAGGAAAAATAGGTACAGCTGCTGACTTATATCAAATATTTAAGGAAGAAATAATACCTTTGGAAATACTCCTTTGGAAAATAAATACTTCCCAATTTATGTTCTGAGGCCAGTATTACCCTGATTCTAAAGCCAGACAAAACTTGTCACATGAAACCTACACATCAATATCTTATGAACATACATGTAAACATCATTTCAAAGAAAATATTAACCAAACCTAGCAACATATAAAAAGGATTATATACCATGACCAAGAGGAGTTAATTCCAAGAATACAAGGTGGTTTAACACTGAAAAAAATCAGTGTAATATACCACATCAATAGAATAAAGACCAAAAATTATGTGATCGCTTCATTAGATTCAGAAAAACCATTTGACAAAACCCAACACTCAATCTTAACAAAAATCCTCGACTGGGTGCAGTGGCTCATGCCTATAATCCCAGCATTTTGGGAGGCCGAGGTGAGATGATTGCCTAAGTCCAGGAGTTTGAGACCAGCCTGGGCAACTTGGTGAGACCTCATCTCTACAATAAATTTTTCAAAAATATAGCCAGGCATGGTGGCACACGGTTGTGGTTCCAGCTACTTAGAAGACTG
Organism: Carlito syrichta; assembly: GCF_000164805.1. NCBI lineage: Eukaryota > Metazoa > Chordata > Mammalia > Primates > Tarsiidae > Carlito > Carlito syrichta. The sequence goes on from NW_007251299.1 coordinate 758,122, forward strand.
AGGTGGAAGCATCACTTGAGCCCAGCAGATCGAGGCTATGGTGGTCGTGAGCATGCCATTACACTCCAGCCTGGGCAATAAACTGAGACTCTAACTCAAAAGAAAAAAATAAATAAAATAAGTCATCTGTTTTTTAAAACATCTACTAAAAGCAAATAAGCAAGATGCAAGATCAATATACAAAAATATATTGTATATATACAGAGGGTGCCAAAAAAATTATATATACATTTTAAGAAAGGAAACAACTGTATTAAAAGTGTAGCATTCAATAAGATGAAAACAAGTCATGTCTGACTTCTGCAATTGCAAGAGGTGCTCAAAGTGGTTGCCATCAGCATCCAGACACCTCTGATTATGGTGAACATCTCGTAACATCTCTTAAAATGTGTATACAAATGTGTACTCATATATACCAGGGGTGCCAAAAAAAGGTATACATGTTTTAAGAGATGTTATCTATGTATTACTTTTCAAAGTTGAATTAAAGTATGGTAGCAATGTGTAATATGACTTTCACTTAACCGTGTTTCTACCATTTTCTTAACTGTCATGTCTGTTGCATGGTAATGCTAGCATCTGTCTTTTGAGCAAACGTCATACTTAAAACGTGTATACATTTTTTGGTTATATAAAGTGTGTATGTATATATATATATAGTCACAAAATTGTGTGTGTGTATGTGTGTGTGTGTGTGTGTATTGTGTGTGTGTGTATTAGCCATGTTTTGGACATAGTGTGGTTACAGTTCCAGACCACTGCCAAAAAGTGAGTATCACAGTAAGGTGAGCCACAGGAACATTTTGCTTTCTGAGTGCATGTAAAAGTTATGCTTATACTGTAGACTATTAAGTGTGCAATAGTATTATGTCTAAAAAAAAAGGATATACCTTAATTTAAAAATACTTCATTGCTAAAAAAAAAAATACTAACCATCAGCGGAGCCTTCCACAAGTGCCAGTCTTTTTGCTAGTGGAAGATCTTGCCTCGATGTTGATGGTTGCTGACTGGTCAGGGTGGTGGTTGCTGAAGGTGGAGGTGGCTGTGGCAATTTCTTAAAATAAGACAACAATAAATATGGCCACATCCATTATCTCTTCCTTTCACAAAATAATTTCTCTATAGCAGACAAGGCTGTTTGATAGTATTTTACCCACAGTAGAACTTTCAAAATTGGAGTCAGTCCTCTCAAACTCTGCCACTGCTTTATCAACTAAATTCATGTCATAGTGTAAATCCTTTGTTTTCATTCAACAGTGCTCACAGCATCCTCATCAGGAGTAGATTCCATCTAAAGAAACCACTTTCTTTGCTTATCCTTAAGAAACAACTCCTCATCTCTTCAAGCTGTATCATGAGATTGAAGCAATTGTTGGGCGCGGTGGCTTAAACCTGTAATCCCAGCACTTTGAGAGGCCAAGGCGAGAGGATTACCTGAGCCCAGGGGTTCGAGACCAGCCTGGGCAACTTGGCAAGACCTGATTCTACAATAAATAAAAAAATTAGTCAGGCACGGTGGCACACGCCTGTGGTTCCAGCAACTTGGAAGACTGAGGCAGGATTGCCTGAGCCCAGCAAGTCGAGGTTTTGGTGGCTGTGAGTGTGCCATTGTACTCCAGCCTGGGTGGAAAAAAAGAAAAAAGAAAGAAAGAAATTTGCAGCAATCCAGATCACTGTGCTTCTTTAGACTCCACTTCTACTTGTAATCCTCTTGCTATTTCTACCACATCTGCAGTAATTTCATCCAATGAAGTCTTGAAATCCTCAAAATCATCCGTGAACCCTGAAATCAACTTCTTCCAAACTTCTATGCATGTTGATATATTAAGTTCCCCTCATGAATTACAAATATTCTTAATGGCATCCAGAATGGTGAATCTTTTCTGGAAAGTTTTCTACTTACTTTGCCCAGAGCCATTAGAGGAATCACTGTCTATGGTAGCTATAGCCTTAGAAGTGTATTTCTTAATAAGACTTGAAAGTTGAAATGACTCCTTGATCCACTGGCTGCAGAATGGATGTTGTGTGAGGCATGCAAACAGCATCAATCTCCTTGTACCTCTCCACCAGCACTCTTGAGTGACAAGGTGTATTGTCAATTAGCAGTAATATATTGAAAGAAGTCTGTTTTTTCTGAGCAGTAGGTCTCAACAGTGGGCTTAAAATATTCAATAAGCCATGCTGTGAATAGATGTGTTGACAGTCAGGCTTTATTCTATTTATAAATCATAGGCAGAGTAGATTTGGCATAATTCTTAAGGTCCCCGGGATTTTCAGAATGCTCAATGAACACTGGCTTCAACTTAAAGTCACCAGCTGACTTTAACACAATCTCTAACACAAGAGTCAGCCTGTCCTTTGAGGCTTTGAAGCCAAGCATTGAATTCTCCTTTCTAGGCCGGGCTCAGTGGCTCAGCCTGTAATCCTGTGCCTTTGGGAGGCTGAGGTGAGTGGATTGCCCGAGCCCGCGGGTTTGAGACCCGCCTGGGCAGCGAGACCTAATCTCTACAATAAATAAAAAAAATCAGCTGGGCATGGTAGCGCATGCTTGTAATTCTGGCTACTCGGAAGGCAGAAGGATCGCCAGAACCCAGCAGGTCGAGGCTGCGGTAGCCGGGAGTGGCCATGGCACTCCAGTCTGGGCAACAGAATGAGACTCCAACTCAAAAAAACAACAACAACAACAACAAAGAATTCTCCTTTCTAGCTGTCAAAGTCCTAAATGGCATCTTCTTCTAATAGAAGACTGACTCATCTACATTGAAAATTGGTTGTTTAGTGTGGCCACCTTCATCAGTGACCTTAGCCAGATCTTCTAGATAATTTTCTGCAGCTTCTCCTTGCTTCAACTTTGTACACTTAGGTTATGGAGATGGCTTCTTTTCGTAAACCTCATTAATTAACCTCTGCTACCTTCAAACTTTTCTTCTGCAACTTCCTCAGCTTTCTCCTCAGCCTCCACAGAATTGAAAGTTAGAGCCTGCCTTGCTCTGAATTATGCTCTGGCTTAAGGAAACAATGTACGTGCTTTGATCTTCTATTCAAACCATTAAAACTTTCTTCTTATCAGCAGTAAGGCTGTTTCACTTTCTTATCACTTGTGTGTTCACTAGAGTAGCACTTTTAGTTTCCTTTGAGAACTTTTCGTTTGCATTTACAACTTGGCACAAGAGACCTAGCTTTCAGCCTATCTCAACTTTCTTTTTTCGTGTGTGTGTGTGTGTGTGTGTGTGTGTGTGTGTGTGTGTGTGTGTTAGGGTCTCACACAGGTAGACCAGCGTGCCCAGGCTAGAGTGCAGTGGCAACAACAGCTCACAACCTCAACCTACTGGGCCCAGGCGATCCTTCTACCTCAGCCTCTCCTTGCTACCATGCCCGGCTAATTTTTTGAATTTTTTGTAGAGATGAGGTTGCGCTATGTTGCCCAGGATGGTCTCCAACTCCTGGGCTCAAACAATTCTCCCACCTTGACCTCCCAAAATGCTGGGGTTACAGGCATGAGTCACTGCGCCCGGTTCTATCTCAGTTTTCTATGTACTTTCCTCATTAAGCTTAGTCATTTCTAGCTTTTGATTTAAAGTGAGAGATGTACAACTCTTCCTTTCACTTGATCACTTACGGGCCATTGTAGGGTTATTAATTGACCTAATTTTAATATTGCTGCACCTCAGGGAGGAGGGAGGCTCAAGGAGAAGGAGAGAGATGGGGAACAGCCATTCCATGGAGCAGTCAGAACGTACACCCTTATTAAATTTGCTGTCTTAAATGGGTGTGGTTCATGGCACCTCAAACAATTACAATGGTAACATCAAAGATCACTGATCCCAGATCACCATAGTAAAGAAAAAGTTCAAAATATGATAAGGATTACCAAAATGTGACACAGAGACCCTAAGTGAGCATATGCTATAAAAAAAACAACACTGGCTGGGCACGGTGGCTCACGTCTATAATTCCAGCACTTTGGGAGGCCGAAGCGAGTGGATTGCCTGAGCCCGCGGGTTCGAGACCCACCCGGGCAACTTGGCAAGACCTTGTCTCTACAATAAATCAAAAATTAGCGGGGCGTGATAGTACTCACCTGTAGTTCCAGCTCCTTGGAAGGCTGAGGTGGAAGGATCACGGGACCAAGAGGTCGAGGCTGCGGTGGCCGGGAGCATGCCACTCCACTCCAGCCTGGGCAACAGAGTGAGACTCCAACTCAAAAAAAAAAAAAAAAGCACTGATAAAATTGCTCACAAGTTGCCACAAACCTTCAACTTGCAAAAAACAAAAATGCAATATCTACAAAGTACAATAAAGCAGAGCACAATAAAACAAGGTATACCTGTACTAGCAACAAACAATCCAAAAATCAATTAAAATACTGTGATTCACAGTAGCATCAAAATGAATAGAAATCTTTAGAGTACATTTAACCCAGTAAGTGTAAGACTTTACAGTGAAAACTGTAAAACACTGCTGAGAAAAAGTAGAGTAAATCTAAATGAACAGAGAGATATGCCTTGTTCATGGATCTGAATGTTTCATATTGTTAAGACAATATTTTTGCTGTGTGGCTGGTATGGATTTAATTTTTTAAAAAGGCGAGACGGGGCACAGTGGCTCGAACCTGTAATCCCAGCACTTTGGAAGGCCAAGGTGAGGGGACTGTCTGAGTCCGCAGGTTCGAGAACAGCCTGGCGACTTGGTGAGACTTCATTTCTACAATAAATTGAAAAATTAGCCAGGGGTGGTAGCATGCGCCTGTAGTTCTGGCTACTTGGAAGACTGAGGCGGAAGGATTGCTGGGGTGGCCATGAGTGTGCCACTGTACTCCAGCCTGGAGTATTATTGTAGGTCCAAGTCCCCCAGCTTGGTCTCAAACCCCTGGGCTCAGGCAATCCTCTCGTCTCAACCTCCCAAAGTGCTGCGATTACAGGCTTGAGCCACCATGTCCCACCAACATTTTTCAAAAGATACTGTTAAGAGAATAAGAAGACAAATGTAAATGGGGAGAAAATTTCTTGCAAATCATTTCTCTGATAACAGGCTTTTATGCAGAATTGATTAAAACAAACCAAAAGAAAACTCTTTCAACTCATAAAAATAGCACAACCCAATTTTAAAATAGCGAGGTGGGCATGGGGTTGCATGCCTGTAATTCTAGCCACTAGGGAAGCCGAGGTAGGAGGATCCCTTGAGACCAGGAGTTCAAGGCCAGCCTGAGTAATACTGGGAGACGCTGTCTCTAAAAAAAAAAGAAAAGAAAAAGAAAAAAAAACTGCTCTTTCCCATCTCGCAAGATGACGAGGGAAAAAGTTAAGAAGCTAGACACTAAGAAGAGAAAACCTGAAGCCAAGAAGACTGATGCTGGTGGCCAGACCTTCTTTAGCAAATAGTGTTGGGGAAACCGGCTGACCACATGCAGAAGAATGAAACGGGGCCCCTAGATATAAAAAATTCAGCTCAGACTGGATCAAAGACTTAAATGCAAAACCTCAAACTATAAAAATCTTAGAAGAAAATGCAGGAGACACCCTTACGCACATTGAAGTAGACCACCAGTTCTTGATCAAACCCCAAATGCATATGCCATAAAAGATAAGATCGACAAGGGGGACTTCATCAGTTTTTGCACAAAAGCTTTTGCACAAAGAGACCATCAAGAGAGCGAGGAGACAGACCACAGAATGGAAACAAAAATTTTGCTAATTGTGTATCTGACAAAAGCCTAACATCTAAGGATCTACAAGGAACTCAAATGATAAAAAACAAACAGTCCTACTAAAAAATGGTCAGAAGGCATAAATAGACACTTCTCAAAAGAAGACATACAAACAGCCAACATGGAAAAATGCTCAGCCTCACTGATCATCAAAGAAATGCAAATCAAAACCACCCTCAGATACCACCTTACCCCAGTAAGGATGGCCATAATAAATCAAAAAACAATAGATGCTGGTGTGGGTACAGAGAAAACAGGATGCTTCTACACTTGGTAAGAGTGCAAACTAGTCCAACCTCTATGGAAAATAGTGTGGCAATATCTAAAGGAACTAGAATTAACCTATCATATGATCCATTAGTTCCCCTCCTGGGAATATACCTGAAGGAACACAAATAGTTCTATAAAAAATACACCTGCACATGCATGTTAATTGCCACACTATTCACATAGCAAAAACAGAACCATCCCCACTGCCCATCAAAAGTAGACTAAATGAAGAAAATGTGATACATATAAGCGATATATGACATAGTGACAAAGGACGACAAAATCATGAACTTCTCAGCAAATTGATTGGAATTGGAGAAAATCATTCTTAGCAACTTTACCACAAAAACAAAGAACGAAATACCACATGTTCTCACTCATTAGTGGGACCTGAACATTAACCATAATAGCACAAGGGAGAGATCGGCCGTCACGTGCCAGGGGACGGAGGAAGGGGGAGTGGACATAACAACACAAGGAGTACCTGATCCCAAACCAAGGGAAGTAAGGACCAGTTGGAGGCCCAAACTTCACCTGCACATACATTACTTATGGACCTCGTCCTGACATGTATCCCACATCTTTATGACAAAGTAAAAAAAAATTAATAAACCCTTCAAAGAAAAAGAGATGAATGCCCAATAAGCACATGAAAAGATGCCTGTGCAGAAAACAGCTAACACAGCAAGCCTGAAACTGCTATCCTTACCTGCTTGCAAGGTAGGCTTCTGGCTGAGAACTTAAATTTTGGGAGGGTCCCCCCATTCCCTGTAACAGTGGTTCACTGTGCCCACACTGTTTGTACAAACATCGTGGTTTATGCTGAACCCCTGCTTTTCTCCTGGGAAGCTGGAATTTTGGTACTTGTTGGGCAGATGGTGCCTGTAAGACTAGTCCCCAGTAAAAACCCTGGGCATTGAGAATCTGAGATTTTCTGGCAGACATTTCATTTTCTGGAGGCATGAGGCTCAACCTGCGTGGCTCCACTGGGAGAAAACTCTTGGAAGCTTGTACCTGGTTTCCTCTGCACTTCACCCATGTGCCTTTTCCCTTTGCCAATTGAGCCAAGTCCTTTCACTGTAATAAATTACAGTAGGGAGTATGACTCTACACCGGGTCCTTTAAGTCCTCCTCGAAGATCATTAAGCACGAAGGTGGTCTTCAGCACCCCAACACAATACACAATGAATAATCATGACTGATATGCAAATTAATAACCATAACAAGATTCCACTTCACATCTATTAGAATGGCTATAATCCAATATTGTCGCAGAGGATGTGAATAAAGTTGAATGCTTGTACATTGCCAGTAGGAGTATAAGGTGGGACAGTCATTTTCTTTCTTTTTTTTTTTTTTGAGTCGGAGTCTCACTCTGTTGCCCAGGCTGGAGTGCAGTGGCCGCTCCCAGCCACCGCAGCCTCGACCTGCTGGGCTCAGGCGATCCTTCAGCCTCAGCCTTCCAAGGAGCTGGAATATCAGGCACAGCTCCACAACGCCTGGCTAATTTTTTGATTTATTGTAGAGATGAGGTCTCACCAAGTTGCCCAGGCTGGTCTCAAACCTGTGGGACCAGGCAATCCTCTCACCTTGGTCTCCCAAAGTGCTGGGATTATAGGCGTGAGCCACCGCGCCCAGCCCTTATTTCATTTTTTTTAAAATGGGGTCTCACTCTCTTGCCCAAGCTGAAGTGCAGTGATGCAATCATAGCTCACTGTAACCTGGAACTTCTGGGCTCAAACAATCCTCCTGTCCCAGCTTCCCAAGTAGCTAGGACTGCAGGGGCGTGCCACCATGCCCAGCTAATTTTTATTTTGTGTAGAGACAGGGTTTAAAATTCCTTGCCTCAAGCAATCCTCCCACCTTGGTCAAAGTGCTGGCATTATAGGCGTGAGCCACTGTGCCCAGGCAAAAGTTAAATATATACTTACCACACAACCCAGACTTTCCACTCTTAGGTATTTACCCAAGATAAATGAAAACATACATACACACAAAAAACTCAGTATGAATGTTTAGGGAAGCATTTTCATAATGGCCTAAGAAATGAAAACAATCCTAATTTCCATCAACTGGTGAATGAACAAACAAAATGTGACAGTGTACAGTCATACAATGTTATACTATTCAGCAATAAAATAAATGAACTGATACATGTGACAATATGGGTGAAACTCAGAAAGCTCACGCTAAGAGAAAGAAGCCAGAACCAAAAAACTATACACTGTATGATTCCATTTATATTAAATTTCTAGAGAAGGTAAATCTATGGAAACAGAAAGCAAACTGGTTGTTGCCTGGGTCTTGGAGTGGGAGCAGAGACTGAATGCAAACGAGACAAGAGAACTTTTGTGGATAGTGGAAATACTTTAAAACTGAGCTGAGCCGGGTTTGGTGGCTCAGCCTGTAATCCCGCGCCTTTGGGAGGCTGAGGTGAGTGAATTGCCTGAGCCCGCGGGTTCGAGACCCACCTGGGCAGCGAGACTTCATCTCTACAATAAATCAAAAAATCAGCCAGGCGTGGTAGCACATGCCTGTAGTTCCGGCTACTCGGAAGGCTGAGGCAGAAGGATCGCCGGAGCCCAGCAGGTCGAGGCTGTGGTGGCCGGGAGCGGCCACTGTACTCTAGTCTGGGCGACAGAGTGAGACTCTGATTAAAAAAAAAAAAAAAAAAAAAATTGAGCTGAAGTCAGTCGTAGTGGCTCACACCTGTCGTCCCAGCTACTTGGGAGGCTGAGGCAGGAGGATCACTTGAACCCAGGAGTTCGAGGCTGCAGTAAGCTATGATCATGCCACTGTGCTCCAGCCTGGGTGACATAGAGAGGCCCTGTCTCTTAAAAATAAATAGAACTGAACTGTGATAATGGAACTGTACCCTTACATACATAGATGAATTTCATAAATTATGCCTCAATAAAGCTTTTTTTAATTTAAAAAAATCTCTTTCAAAACGTTTCTCTCAGTATTATTATCAAAGTTTTATTCCATTTTGAATATTTTGGGTCAAGACATCTTTTTCATTTCCAAAAAAGGTGGCAGATTGAACACGTGTTTCTCTTTCCCCCATATCTCACTAACATTAGAGTTATAAGAGTAATGAGACGAGACAGCTAGGACAAAGATGAGATAAGAGACAGTGAAATCATACTTTGGGGGTCAGAAAAGCACAAGGAGAAATGATAGCTGACTTAACTGACTCAAGAAAGCTGAATCCTCAGCCAGAAGAGGGAAAAGCCTGGAAGCAACACTGTTGCCACAGATCCTCCAAATGATTCATGAATCCACAGCATCAGTGAGGGTAGAGATTGTACTATAAATAAACACAGGACTGGTTGGTTCAAGAAACTATTTTAAGATGCAATGAGGGCAACCCCTTCGGGTCCTCTCCCACTGTGGGAGCTTTTCTGTCCTCTCAATAAATCCTGCTTTAAAAAAAAAAAAGAAGAAGCAATTAGACACGTAGATCCCCTCCCAGTTTCACATCGCTGGGCAAGTACCTCTCTCTTCCCTAAGACTAGCAGTTTTTCTTCCCTGGAAGGAGTAAAACAGAGAGTCTTTGGACTAGAGGAACGCTCGAGAGCACCAGGGTCCCATATTGTAACCAGGACGATGAGGTGAAATATGCCTACAAACTGAATATTAACACCCCAGCTTTCTTCTCCAATCAGTACCCAGAATGCTGTTCATCGGGCTCATGCTCCCCCTGCCACGCCCCCCCAAGCCAGAAGAAGAATCCTAGGAAAACCCAAACAGCCAAAGAGAACAGGTAAGGTGCAGGCAACAGGAGTTTCCTCAAAGAAATGGCCCAGCCACTTGAATGAACTTCATAGTCTTCCAGTGCTGTCCACAGGCTTGGAGGAACTTTACATAGTTACAGACAAAGATCACAGGACAATGAGGAATGTTGCTAAAATGAAAAAGAAAAACCAAAGCAATAGCATACAAGCAGAAGGAACTCAGAAGAAACCAAGACTAAACAGGAGACGAAAACTTTTTAAAGCATTACAATTATCCTGAGAGAGATTTTTTAAAAAGCTATTTAGTCCAAGAAAATAATTTTATATTTTTTAAAAGATCAGAGTCAGAAATAGCCTGTGGAAATTTAAAATATGATACCAAAATTTAAAACTTCAAAAAAGAGTTGGAAGATTAAGATGAGAAAAACCTTCTGGAAAATAGGACAAAAAGAAATAGGAAATAAGAAATAGAATATAAGAACATTTAAGGAGAGTCCAAGAAATCAAATATAGTATCCAGATCGCTGAAGTATTCATAAGACAGAACACAAAAAAACAGAGGAAATAACATCATCAAAAAAGTTCAAGAACTTTTTTTTTTTTTTAGTTGGTGTCTCTCTCTGTCACCCAGGCTGGAGTGCAGTGGCATGCTCACGGCCACCAAAACCTCAGCCTCCTGGGTTCAGGCGATCCTTCCACCTCAGCCTTCCGAGTAGTTGGGACAACAGGCGTGCGCCACCACGCTCGGCTAATTTTTTTATTTATTGTAGAAACGAGTTCTTGCCATGTTGCCCAGGTTTAGTCGTGAACCTGTGGGCTCAGGCATTCCTCTCACTTCCGCCTCCCGAAGTGCTGGGATTACAGGCATGAGCCACCACGTCCAGCTAGAACTCAAGTACGTAATTCAAAATTAGGCTAGGGTTCCCAAATGAAAAGACACATGGAGGGCCCAGCACAATGAAAATTGGGCCTCAACAATGACAACTGTCATTCAGTTTCAGAACACCAGAAATAATGAGAACACTGAATATGTTTTAGAGAGGGGGGGAAAATAGGTCAAATACAAAGAAAGGGCATCAGATTTATTAGAAGCTAAAAGACAACAGAGCAATGTCGCCAATACTCAGGGAAAGTTATGCCCATCCAATCAACTTTGTTTTGGGGTAAAAACAAAGACATTTTCAGATATGCAACGTCTTGAAATGCTCACTGCTCTCATACTTTTTATCAAGAAGCTACTGGAACATGCATTCCACCAAATGCGTTTAATAAGCCAAAAATGAGCCGGGCTCGGTGGCTCAGCCTGTCATCCCGCGCCTTTGGGAGGCTGAGGTGAGTGGATGGCCTGAGCCCGCGGGTTCGAGACCCGCCTGGGCAGCGAGACCTCATCTCTACAATAAATCAAAAAATCAGCCAGGCGTGGGAGCACCTGCCTGTGATTCCGACTACAGGGAAGGCTGAGGCGGAAGGATCGCCGGAGCCCGGCAGGTCGAGGCTGCGGTGGCCGGGAACGGCCGCTGCACCCCAGTCTGGGCAACAGAGCGAGACTCCAACTCAAAAATAAATAAATAAGCCCAAAATGAGGAAGACATAGGGTCACGGCAAGAGAGTACCCAAAAGATGCGGAAAGGGAAACCTCAGAATGACGGCGAGAGGAAATCACAGCACCTGCGACACAGACAGGAAGGCTCCAGAAGAGATGTCACCAAGGAGATGAAACTGAAGACACTGAAAGATAGTCCACATACTATTTTGCATTATGGCTTTTCACGTTGTGTTTTATTTCCATAAACTAGAGCCAAGACCATTTTTGACCTTTTTTCCTGCACACATTAACTCGGCGCCCTACACCTCACAGTCATTCAAAAAAATTTTTTTATTAGGGGTCACACTCTGTTGCCCAGGTTGGAGTGCAGTGGTCCAGATCACGACTCACCACGTCCTCTAATTCCTGAACTCAAGCAATCCTCCTGCCTCAGCCTCCCAAGTAGCTGGGACTACCACAAGTGCCATCATGCCTGGCTAATTCGTTTGTGTTTGTTTGTTTGGTGAGATGAGTTCACTACATTACCCGGGCTGGTTTTGAACTCCTGGTCTCAAGCAATCCTCCCATCTCAGCCTCCCAAAATGTTGGGATTACAGGCATGAACTACCATGCCTGGTTCAATTTTGTTTTACTGTATATAAATGCAATACCTGTATTTGTGCAGTTTAGTATACACTCTGAAGAAGGTTTTATGGCTGATTTGGAGTACACTAACTTGGGGAACTTCAGTATCCCGGTGATTCTGACCCATTCTGAATGAATGATACTGAATGACACTGATTCCTTTATCTACTTGAAGGCCAAGGGCAGAATCAAGCCACGAAAGGGGGAGAGGGGGCAACGTGGCCCACCGTTAGGCAAGCAGCCTGCAGTCAGGCTGTATGGATCCCAATTCCACTGCATCACTTAACCTCTATGTAATAACTCGGTCGAGTTACTTCATTTCCTCACTTGAAAATGGGTGTTTTGGGTCGGAGTCTCACTCCATCGCCCAGGCCGGAGTGCTGGGGCACGCTCACGGCCATCGCAGCATGGACCTGCGGGGCTCAGGCTTCCGCTTCAGCCTTCCAAGTAGCTGGAACCACCGGCGCGCGCCACCACGCCCGGCGGAATTTTTTGATTTACGTAGAGACGAGGGCTCGCCAAGTGGCCCCGGCTGGTCTCGAACCCCGGGACTCAGGCGATCCTCTCGCCTCGGCCTCCCAGGGTGCCGGGATTCGAGGCGTGAGCCGCCGCGCCCGGCTGGAAAACGCGGCTCTTCTTTCACGGGTTCTTGCGAGGACGGAGCGGACGCGTGGGGCGCGCACTTCAGTTTCCCCGAGCTTTCGAGCCCGGCTGGCCAGCTCTCGAGCCCGAGACGACGGGGAGAGGCCGCGACGTGAGCCAGGGAGGCGCCTCGAGCCGGTTGGCGTCCCCGGCCGCGAGGGGGCAGCATCCCCCAGGGCCCGCCGCCTCGCACCCCTCGCAGCCGGGAGCCCCGCGCCGCGGGAACAAACCCCGCCCCCGTCC
>NW_007251299.1:771041-788162 GCF_000164805.1 Carlito syrichta
TGCCCAACACCGCCATGAAGAAGAAGGTGCTGCTGATGGGCAAGAGCGGCTCGGGCAAGACCAGCATGCGCTCCATCATCTTCGCCAACTACATCGCGCGCGACACCCGGCGCCTGGGGGCCACCATCGATGTGGAGCACTCCCACGTCCGCTTCCTGGGCAACCTGGTGCTGAACCTGTGGGACTGCGGCGGCCAGGACACCTTCATGGAGAACTACTTCACCAGCCAGCGCGACAACATCTTCCGCAACGTGGAGGTGCTCATCTACGTGTTCGACGTGGAGAGCCGCGAGCTGGAGAAGGACATGCACTACTACCAGTCGTGCCTGGAGGCCATCCTGCAGAACTCGCCCGACGCCAAGATCTTCTGCCTGGTGCACAAGATGGACCTGGTGCAGGAGGACCAGCGCGACCTCATCTTCAAGGAGCGCGAGGAAGACCTGCGGCGCCTGTCGCGCCCGCTCGAGTGCGCGTGCTTCCGGACGTCCATCTGGGACGAGACGCTCTACAAGGCCTGGTCCAGCATCGTCTACCAGCTGATCCCCAACGTCCAGCAGCTGGAGATGAACCTCCGGAACTTCGCGCAGATCATCGAGGCCGACGAGGTGCTGCTGTTCGAGAGGGCCACGTTCCTGGTCATCTCCCACTACCAGTGCCGGGAGCAGCGGGACGTCCACCGCTTCGAGAAGATCAGCAACATCATCAAGCAGTTCAAGCTGAGCTGCAGCAAGCTGGCCGCCTCCTTCCAGAGCATGGAGGTCAGGAATTCCAACTTCGCCGCCTTCATCGACATCTTCACCTCCAACACGTACGTGATGGTGGTGATGTCGGATCCGTCCATCCCCTCCGCGGCGACTCTGATCAACATTCGCAATGCCAGGAAACACTTTGAGAAGCTGGAGAGAGTGGACGGCCCCAAGCACAGCCTGCTCATGCGCTGAAGACTGCCGCCGCTCTCCGGGAAGTGCTGAATTGCCGCCTTTCGCATCCCTTATTTCTGAGACCCGTAACGTCGTGTGCTTCAAAGTGGGCTTCGAGGTGTGTGCTGCTTACTACTTTGGTCCCTTTCTTCCCTGCTCCCCAGTCACTCAACTCTGGACGCTATTTACTCGGCTACCCAGTAGAGCTTCAAGGTGGCCCTTCTGAAAAGTTGCTACGGTGTAACACTAAAGTAGGTGGTTTGTGTGTGTTCCGATTTCCTGGTTATGATAGATACGGCATCAAAGCCTTTACCAATATCTTCCTGTATTCCTTATAAGATTGCAAAGATGGAATGTCACTATTTTATCAGCAAGGTATTAAAATGCATTTATAAATTCTTGGCTTCATTCATGAATAAATATGTTAGCAATTTGAAACATGGTCTTACTTGAAATATTTTGAAGGGGCTTAATACGTAAATCTAAGGATTCTGACTGCCCAAAAGTATTGCTTAACTGGTAGACTTGATTTGACGAGCTTAGCCCATCACTTGGGTGATGTTGGATAACAGCTGTAGAAGTCTGGTTAAGACCCTGGATTTAGGCCACCTGAGTTGTTAGCATTCTGATCCCCTCACTTCCCTAGCTCTGTTAATTTGGGCAAAATCCCTAATTTCGCTGTGCTTGTTTCCTCTTTTGTAAAACGTGGGTAACACTACTTCCTAAGATTGTTAAAGGATTAAATTAAAACAATATGGAAAGTATTTAGGAGTGGTGCCTAGCACATACTCAGTCCTGTGTTAGCTACCATTATCACCTAAACTATATGAGCCCTTACTAAATGCCAGGTGTTCTTAAATACTCGATGTACATTTATCTCATTTAATCCTCACAACCGATGAGGTAGGTTACGTTTTCATCTATTTTAGTAGCAGAGAAAATGGGTATGACCTTACTAAGGTCATACAGCTGAACCAGCTACCCACGCACCATTTCAAACCCTTATTTCATGCCACTTCCCCCATGGACAGAAAAGTTCATCATAAAAATTCCAGCTTTCTGAATGTAGATTATTCCTTAACATAATTCCAAATGTACACACTGAGGAAGCTGAAGCCCAGGAAGTGACTTCCCTCGAGGAACAGTGGGAAGATCTGGGCAAGATTACCGTCCCATTTATATTTATCTGGAAACTGGATACTATTGAATCAGATTCTTAAGATTATACTTTTGGGGAAGGATAGAGGCTCCTAATTGGGATTGGCCATGTGGTGGTACAGTGAAACCCATAAACAGACCTAGAATGTCCCATTTCAGTTTTAGCAGTAGCCACCTTACAGATTGTTTGAAATGAAATCTAAGTATTTTGGAGCCAAGAGACCTCTGATCAACTCCAAGCCTCATTTTACAGATAATGCAATATCTTTGTATACACAGTAAGTATAAGTAATAAGGCTTTATAAGTTATTTAACATTTTTATTAAAACCTTTCTAGCAGCTGTGGATGACATGATCCCTACCCATGAAGAGCAAGAAGACATTCAGGTGTTTTTGGGGGGTTTTTTTTTAGTCAAACTCTTACTGCCCAGGCTGGAGTGCAGTGGCACACTCCACGGCCACTGCAGCCTCAAACCTGCTGGGCTCAGGCGATCCTTCCACTTCAGACTTCCAAGTAGCTGGAAGTACAGGTGTGCGCCACCAAGCCCAGCTAATTTTTTTGACTTATTATGGACGAGGTCTCAAACCCCTGGGCTCAGGCAATCCTCTCGCCTCCACTTCCCAAAGGGATGGGGGTTGTAGGCATAAGCCACCAAACCCGGCCCAGATATAAGTTATACAAACCATCTAATTAGGGACATTGACAATAAGTGAGGAAGTAATACTCCAGATGAGGAAACTGACAAGATATACTTTAAGAACTCATTTAAAAGTACTCTATGTAGTAAATCCAATTAAAATGGCAATAACAAAACACTCTTACCTGAATCACTGAACCTCTCAAACTTATTTTGTTGATCGATTTTTGTTTTGTATTTTTTTGAGTTGGAGTTACCCTGTGGCCCAGGCTGGAGGGCAGTGGCACATGCATGACCACTCCAGCATCAACCTGCTGGGCTCCGGCGATCCTTCCACTTCAGCCTTCCAAGTAGCTGGAACTACTGGTGCGTGCTACCATGCCTAGCTAGTTTTTTAAATTTATTGTAGAGATGAGGTCTTACCAAGTTGCCCGGGCTGGTCTCAAACACGCAGGCTCAGGCAATCCACTCGACTCAGCCTTCCAAAGTGCTGGGATACACAGTAAGTATAAGTAATAAGGCTTTATAAGTTATTTAACATTTTTATTAAACCTGAGCCACCAAGCCCGGCCTGATCAAGTTTTTAATATACCTTTGCATGTGATCATTTTATGGGCTGCAGGGGCTTGGCTCCTCTTCATATTATGTAATAGCCCTCTTTACCATTACTTTTATTCCATCATATACGAGGCAAAACCAAACAATTCCAGTACTTAAATATTTGTTAATAACACGGTCCTTGGGGTGTAAGTATGCATGTGAATATATACACACAAGACATGTCTACGTAGGGGTGTGTATGTATGTATATATATATTTAGTATAATGAGATACAATCATTAAAAAACTACAAAACAATTAGTGAAAAATGAATAAAAAGTTAAGATACATCATAGAAGATCTCAGACCGGATAGGCACACGGATGTGGAAAGGATAGATTAGGACTTCAAGGTATAAGTGAAGTGTCTGAGCCTTAGAAGAGTTATAATTATGATAAGTTAGAAGGGGAAGATAAGGTATTCCAGCTTCAGGAGAACTGGAAATCAAGATTGCTAAAGACCTATGCTCATGGAAGCATTTCAGTATAAAAATGGGAGATCACAGTAGAAGGCGGAATAGAGGAAATCTGTGTAGAGGACCTTTATGCATTTAAATTTGAACTCTGTTCTAGAATTAGCAATGAAGTGACCCCATGAAGACAGTCCCTTAAGGTAAAAAAGCAACTCTGTAGATGTTGGATAGGGAAGAGGCTGAAGACAAAAAGCTGTAATCACAGTGGTTAAAATGGTAGCAGGTGTTTTTGTTTACGGTACTGGCACATAAAGGGCAGGGAATGTCACCGGTGTAATTCACATAACAATATGTCTGTAGGTCTACAATATCCAAAGACACTTTGAAGGGCTTCCACACTTTTATTAGTGAACTTGAGCTTCCCTGTTAGATCATTAACGATGTCTACAGCAGTACATCATGGAAGTGTACATGCTTCTTAAAGGTACCATAAGGTTAAAGGTGACTATCCCCTAGCTAGCAGTTCTCAAACGTTTTTTACTGAGCCTAAGGATGACCAGAGGAGCATTTAAAATGCAAATTCCTAATCTCCATTTCAAACTTGCATTTTATAAGATGCATCCCAGATGATCCTATCACAGATGGTCCTTGAGTCCATCTTAGGTCATTTAAGCTCCCTAGCTTCAGTATCATTAACTGTAAAATAAGCTTAATTGCTATCTTACAGAGTGACAACAAATAAATGAAACCTGCACCAATTGTCTAGCAATGACCCGGGCACTTTGCAGATGTTGATATGATAGGCTTACCTCCTCAACATTCTACTTTTTTTTTTTTTACAGACACTGTAAATTTAAAATTATTCTCTTCCTCTTTCTTGTCCATGGCAAAGATGTTCTTTCTTCTGTCTGTTTTCACAAAAAGACTAGTCTTCAAACTGAGACAAGACAGAGAGAAAGGCAGCCCAAAATAAGAAGAAAGAAATGAACTATTAAGTTCATCTATTTGCAGAACTCTCCACTCCCAAGCTGCCTCCTCTCCACGCGTTTCTTGAAGGCAAGTGGATGGGTTTTGACACCTGCATGCTGAGGCGCTACAGAAGGTAACGTAGGGGCTACCACCCGTGCAGTGCCTTCCCTTCCTCCTGGCTCACAGAGGGGACAGCATGTGCTCATTGGATGCTAGAGTTGTCCCTTGTTCTGGGCCAGGGAAACTGAAGGAGCAAAGCCAGAGACCCCATAAGCGTGACAAGTATTAAACCCCAAGGTCACTTTCCTCAAGTCATTCTGGGGAACTTTGATGGTTAGTTCCTTTCCCCAAAACAGCACCCCCATAGTCCCAAAAAACACCCAACAACAAAACAGACTAAAGAATCATTTTAATGTACATTTTTGTTAAAATATAAAACTAGAATTAAAGTCTAAATTAGAGTAAATATAAGTGCCATATAACCCACTGAATGGATTTACAGTTGAACAGTGTTCCTCAAGTAGTCTAGTCATCTTCCTTTTTAAAAATCTGGCCGGGCTCAGTGGCTCAGCCTGTAATCCCAGCACTTTGGGAGGCCAAGGTGAGTGGACTGCCTGAGCCGGTGGGTTCAAGACCCACCCGAGCAACTTAGCAAAACCTCATCTCTACAATACATCAAAAACTAGCCGGGCGTGGTAGCGCATGCCTGTAGTTCCACCTACTTGAAAGGCTGAGGCAGAAGGATAGTCAGAGCCCAGCAGGTTGAGACTGTGGTGGCCAGAAGCGCGCCACTGCACTCCAGCCTGGGTGCCAGAGTGAGACTCCAACTCAAAAAGAATAAAACAAAATAAAAATACACATGTTGGCTCATACCTGTAATCCCAACACTTTGGGAGGTAGAGGCTACAGGACTACCTGAGTCCAGGGATTCGAGAACAGCCTGGACATCTTGATGAGAACTTATCTCTGTAATAAACCAGCCTATAGTTCCAGCCACTTGGAAGGCTGAGGTAGAAGGATCGCCTGAGCCCAGTAGGTCAAGGCTGCAGTAGCTGTGAGCGTGCTCCTGCACTGCAGCTTGGGCGACAGAGTAAGACTCCAACTCAAAAAAAAAAATTTTTAAGTTAAAAAATTAAAGTCCTTCTGCCCCAGTCTACCCTTATCATCACATGCACTTTATTCCAACAAAAATCATTTCTCAGGGTCAGTCTCTTGAATAATTTTTAAGCCTTCAAATTTATCATCTTCTTAAAATTTATCATCTTGACTATACATCACAAGGCATTACTTTTCTCAGTTTTTTTGGTTAGTCCTAAAATGTTCCACAAAGAAACAATAGAAGTTGTATATTGCTCTAAAATAAAAGATCAGTACACTCAATGGCTATCATATTAATCACTTAATGAAAGTACAAGGAAAACTACCCATTCTTATATTAATCAACTGAAATTATAATAAATTAAACTACCTTTGTCATTTACTTAATGTTTACAAGTTTATTCAAGAAATCCAAAATCGCTTCCCATAACTTGATGTTTGCTTTTCAAATACTTCACATTTCAACCCCATATACCTATAAAAAGAAAAACTTCAATCATATTTTCCTTAGAAAAACAGTACAGGAGCCGGGCTCAGTGGCTCAGCCTGTAATCCCGTGCCTTTGGGAGGCTGAGGTGAGTGGGATTGCCTGAGCCCGTGGGTTCGAGACCCGCCTGAGTAGCAGGACCTCATCTCTACAATAAATCAAAAAATTAGCCGGGCGTGGTAGCGCATGCCTGTAATTCCAGCTACTCGGAAGGCTGAGGCAGAAGGATCACTGGAGCCCAGCAGGCGAGGCTGCAGTAGCCGTGAGTGGTCACTGCGCTCCAATCTGGGCGACAGAGTGAGACTCCAACTCAAAAAAAAAAAAAAAAAAAAGTACAGGAAGGTAAAAGGCACTGAGGACTTTTTAAACCTTGAAAAAGCGTGTTACACGTCCAACATGTATTTAAGTTAAAAATCAGTTTCTATACTGCGGCGTGGCTTCGATTTAGGTGCATCCCAAATATTAAGCGGGTACTGCTTCATCTTGTCATGTCGGAGATTCTTTTTCATCAAGGCTCTTATTCAAGATGTCTTCTTCTACAAAGTTGGTTTTTAAAAAAAGGATAAGCAAACATTACAAAGAAAAATAAATAGGACAGTTTACAAGTAGCAGCAAATTCCAGTGTTAAGAAAAAAAAGTTCATATTTATGCAAGTATTCACCCATGATAAAATTACCATTATCCTCACTAAAGTATCCTCTTTCTCAAAAAAATCAATACATTCCTCCTGGAATATACCAATATACCAGTGTTTAATTACCACAGGCAAATCAGAATGACATACAATAAATCTGTATCACCATATCCATATCTGTCCTAACATGTTAAAAGAGCAAATTTTTTAAACCTTTATGATGAACATTTTCAAACATGCAAAAGTGAAGAGAATTATAATTAGCACAATGTATTCACCTCCTAGCTTCAATAATTACTAATACTATAAGGATTAAACTGTGTTCCCCAAAAAGATTAACTCAAGCTCTGACTCCAGTACCTCAAAATGTGACCTTATTTGGAAATACAGTTATTACATTACAGATAGAATCAGCTACAACGAGGTCCTACTGGGGCAGTGTGGGTCTTTAATTAACATGACTGTGACCTCATAAAAAGATACACAGACACACAAGAGATGAATGTGTGTGAAGACGGAGGCCAGCATTAGAGCTATGCTGCTACAAGCCAAGAATGCCTGGTGCTGGAAGCTAGAAGAGGCGAAGAAAAGGCGAAGAAAGATCTTCTAGTAGCTTGAGAGGAAACATGACCCTGCCAACACCTTGATTTAGGATTTCCAGCCTCTAGAACTTACTGTCTCCAGATACAGTAAATTTCTGTTGTTCTGAACCACTCAGTTTTTGGTACTTTGTTATAGCAGCCCTAGGAACCTAAATCAAGCTTGTTTTTTGTTCCAACTACCCACTCCCACCAAATTTACTTCGAAGCAAATCACAGATATACCATTACAAGAATGATATTTTAAATTGTTTCTCAACTTTTTAAAAAGCACCTTCCACTAGACAAGAAGACTTTAATGAAATTTATTTTCAATAATTTGTGTTTCAAAAGCAAGTTTCAGGTTTGGATTTTCCCCCCACCCATCCTAAACCAATTGTAAACTACATACACAAAGGAGACTCTGAAAGTACCCATAAAGTGAGAGAGTATTCCTCTCATCCTAGATGAAGGAGTAAGGAGCATATTTTGTCAAGCAACACTCACTGTGTACTACTGTAATGAAAAGTTGAGAGAAAACTTTAACAGGTCTAGTTAAATCTTACCTTTTAAATTAGGTAGAAGTTCTCCGAGACTACATGGTATTGTGGTCCTTGATCTTTGTTCTGGAGAAAACTTAATTAGTGGCGAAAGAGACCGTTTTCTTTCCCCAAGTGACATGCGTAAAGATGGTTTTGCATAGTCCGTATGCAAATCATGAGTGTCCAAAAAGCTCAGCATATCATCTGTTTGCATGTTTTGGGGAGTAGGGCTCAATTCTGGTTTGTGTCTTTCAAATGTTTCAGGATTAGGGAGGTAGGATTCTTCCCTTTCCTCACAGAGAGATTTTTTCTGAGCCTCATATCTCCTGCAAATTGCCTGTAAATTCAAGTCTGATTCTGAAGTAGTCTGTCTTTCTCCTACAAAACCCTCTGGGAAAACATCACTGTACACAGGACTGTTTGGTTCCAGTTTAAAATTGGCCTCTGAGCTAGAGGAGCTACAAAAACTTAGGCGACCAACTTCTGGAAGAGTTTCGTGTAATATCCCAAAATCAGTATCCTTAAAACTCGGAGAACTAATTCCACTTGATACTTGGAAAGAGTTCCATAACAGAGTTTTGCTCATGGAAGGCTTGTTATAAGAGGCTTGTGAGTGGTCCAGTGTTTTGGTATCTTTACTGCCAGTCATCACATCTACCCTAGTGCCCACAGCAGGGGAGAAAGTCTCTATTCGGCTAGTTTCTGAAAGCTTGGTTGGTAAAGCTACACATTCCAAATCTTGCTTGCAAAATACTTTCTTATCTAACAAATCTGACTGATTTTGTGTTAGTGATTCACCTATGTGACCAGTCACCACTTGTTTCTGAGGCAAACACTTGTAGTCCAAAACAACTTTCTCTTCAGGAAAATGAGACTGGTCAAATTCTGATACAGAGGTTCCTGAGAAAAAGCTGGCCATACTAGATTCTCTTTGATTATGCAACACAGGTAAAGATTCTGGCAATACTTCTTTAAAATGTTCAGTGTCCATCTGAATTGGTTCCATATTTCTGTTATCTTCCGTATTAATAGCTTTTCTCCATGAGCTCCTAATTTCAGTTACTAATTAAAGTGGGGGAAAACACAAGTTACTAATATTCCCAAACATAAAGCATGCAATTAATCATTTTATTTCTAGTGCTGAAGATAAAGCTGATTCAGTATGTGTTCCATAAATATAAATATACTGGTTGGATGACAGGACTTCACAATGTAACAAGCCCCAACAACAAAGAACTCCATCTCCAACTGATCAAACTCAAACACATGTAACAAAAGCTATTCCTGAAATAATGCCTCCTTTTACACAGCACATACGAATTACATGTATTAAAAAGACATTTTCATTCAAGACCAGCCTAGGCATCACAGTGAGATCCCATCTCTACAAAAAAAAATTTTAATTAGTGGAATGTGGTGGCATATACCTGTAGTCCTAGCTACTTCAGAGGCTGAAGCGAGTCACTTGAGCCCATGAGTTCAAAGCTGCAGTGAACTATGACTGCACCACTGCATTCCAGCCTGGGCAAGAGAGCAAGATCCTGTCTCTAAAACAAAATCAAATTAAAAATAAAAAGAGATTTTCTTGTCCATCTAGCCCTGGGTTTGGCAAACTTTTTTTGTAAAGGACCAGACAGACCAAATAGGCAATCCAAGCCATCCACTCTTTCCCAACTACCTACCCCTGCCATTATAGCATGAAAGTAGCCATAAACAATGTCAATATCTGAGCAAGCTTGCGTTCAATACAATTTTATTTACAAAAACACAAAAGGCGGGGCCAAATTTGGCTCACAGGCTATAGTTTGCTGACCACCAATCTAGGCTGAGGCTCAGTTCAGTCTGAATTAAATCAGCAGCAAGAATGAAACTATGTTTAGCAATCAACCAAGATGATCCACCTATATCAGGACAGCAGTATCAGAACTTTGCCTACACAAACTATAGGTTTTAGTAGAAAAGGAACACAGTTTGACTCATTTTGGAGGGTAAAGATCTGTGCATAGTTCCTGGCTGGTACTTCTGTTGCTGATTGAGAATATGGCCTCTGTACTCTATAAATGTGGATCACAGGTGAGATTTGGAGGGAGAGGGTTTCATTTTAATGATCAAATAAAACATTCCCAGAAAAAAATCTAAGCAAAACAAAAAACAAAATTGTATATTATCAGGGCTGATTATAACTCTGTATGCTGAAAGCACAAAATACTGCTAAAGACTACAAAGTATGACAGTTCCCGCACTTTGAAAATACTTCAGAAGGACTGAATTTAAAAAATGTGGTACATATACATGATGGAATATTACACAGCCATAAAGAAGGATAATATTATGAACGGCACAGCAACTTAGATAGACTTAGAGGCTATAATACTGAGTGATCTATCACAGAAACAAAGAATCAAGTATCATATGTTCTCACTCATAAGCGAACCTTAAACAACTATCATAATACTATAAAAAAGGGATTGGAGCCGGGCTCGGTGGCTCAGCCTGTAATCCCACGCCTTTGGGAGCCTGAGATGAGTGGATTGCCTGAGCCCACGGGTTCGAGACACGCCTGGGCAGGCAAGACCTCATCTCTACACTAAAAATAAAAAATTTACTGGGTGTGGTAGCACGCGCCTATAATTCTAGCTACTCGAAAGGCTGAGGCGGAAGGATTGCTGGAGCCCAGCAGGCGAGGTTGCGATGGCCAGGAGCGGCCACTGCACTCCAGTCTGGGCGACAGAGTGAGACTCCAACTCAAAAAAAACGAAACAAAACAAAAAAGGGATTGGGAGGTAGTGGGAAACTGCCAAGGGAGGGCAGAAGCGGGATTGACAGGAGTGGGAAACTGGCAGGGGAGGGTGGGGCACACCTCATCAACAAGGGTACCTGCATAATGAACATCTGTATATCTAACCCTGAATTGTACCCCATATAGTCTGGGTGACAGAGTGAGACTCCAACTCAAAAAATAAATAAATAAATAAATAAATAATTAAAAAAATAAAATAAAAAGAAAAAAAAAGAAAACACTTCATAAAAGTATCTGTGATTTCCTCATAAAAGTCTCTACATCAGAGCAAATACAGAGCCACTGCCAACTCTGTCAGGCCATGGTTCAAATAGTGTCAATGTCTAAGAAAGAAAAAAAGGAAAAGAAAGCATTAACTTACTCAAGCTTTCTGGAGTACGAGGAATTCGGTTCCTTGTTAAGAAGGGGTTAGAACCTAAATGGTCAATAAGTTCCTCTAATTTTACATCTTTTCCTTCAGAGACCTGTGGTGAATCAGATAAAACAGCCTTGACAACCTAAAAAAGAGAAAAGATAAAGCAAAAATTACCAAGCCTATTGGTAGACTGCAACAAAAGCCCCAATACAATAAGCACTTCAGAATCAGCAGTTCCTCCCACAGCAAAGAAAACAAAAATAAGCAACAATGAGGTTCCCAGAGAACTAGAGATCCTCTAGGCACAATCCTGTAAAGTTATGAAATGCAGTATTTCCTCATCTTAAACAAATAACCCATTTTAAAGGAGACAATAGACAAGAATCACTACTCTTGGGAAGATTTGGGAGCAGTTCTGACTATGCAAAGACCTAGGCTGCTGTCACATCTTTGGGCTTCACAGTTCTGTATCCACTAAAGTGGCGAGTTTTAAAGCGAGCTGGGGTCAGTAGCTCATGCCTGTCATCCTAGCACTTTGGGAGGCTGAGGCAGTAGAAGTGCTTGAGCCCAAAAGTTCGAGACCAGCCTAGGCAATATAGCAAGACGTCATCTCTACAAAAAACTAATAAATTAGCTGGAGATGTAGGAGCCCGACTATAGCCCCAGGTATCTGGGAGGCCAATGCAGGAGGACTGCTTGAGCCCAGGAGTCAGAGGATACAGTGAACCATGATCAGGCCACTGAATGGCCAACAGAGACCCTGACTCAAAAGTAAATGAATAAAAAATAAATAAACACAGCAGATTCTTCTCAATTATAATGCATTTGTATGGCTAAATCTCTATTAACAAATAGACTACATTCTGACAATGGATCGCTTAGCTAGAAACCTCACAATCAGATCCAAATTACTGAACAAAGTATAGGAATACATCCTAAAACTTAGAAAAGTATATGACACAAAAATACTTTGTATTAACTAAGTATCAATAAAATTGAAAAAATATGCAAATTAAAATTTCTGCCCGAGATCACTGAAAAATAAACTCCCTAAAACCATAATCAAATTGGCCCAAGAAAACATAGGACTTCTGAGATATCAACAATCAAATATCCTTTGTCGTAAATACTATTATAAAGAAAATTAATTTCACTTTACTTATGAGGTTTTTCAGGACTCTTCTATTCCATCCCATTCCACTGTTAATATAAATTCTTTTAACCAGATGATATGCCTTTCCTTCCACAATTAAGAAAGAAAGAAAGACTAACTATACTCTGATGTATAATCAGCGAGAAGAAACAACAGAACTTGAGACTTTAAAGTATTTAAAGCCATGATCAGTGGCTCATGCCTATAATCCCAGCACTTTGGGATGCCAAGACCAGCCTGGGCAACATAGCAAGACCTCATCTCCACAAAAAATAAAGTATTTAGAGACCATGAAACTGATCCTCATGTTAAAAACAAGAAAAATAACTGTCGTGTACTTCTCTTATTTAGACAATGCTCCTTTAGTTTGGTCAGGAATGGAATAAAGGAGAACAGTCCAATACCTAAATTAATATCCACTAAACCAAATTTTTGTCTCTTAAGAAGAAAAAGTAACTCATTTATCTTCTGGCTGCTTAGCCAAATTCAAATATTACTAAGGAATGTTGTGAGAAACATGTAATAAAGATAACATTATTAGCCGGGCTCGGTGGCTCAGCCTGTAATCCCATGCCTTGGGAGGCTGAGGTGAGTTGATTGCCTGAGACCGTGGGTCTGAGACCCACCTGGGCAACTTGGCGAGACCTCATCTCTACAATAATCAAAAATTAGCCAGGCGTGGTAGTGCATGCCTGTAGTTCCAGCTCCTTGGAAGGTTGAGGCGGAAGGATCGCCGGAGCCCAGTAGGTCGAGGCTGCAGTGGCCAGGAGCATGCCACTGCACTCCAGTCTGGGTGACAGAGTGAGACTCTAACTCAATAAAATAAAAAATAATAATAATAAAAATAAATAACATTATGGGCCAGGCACGGTGGCTCACACCTATAATCCCAGTACTTTGGGAGGCTGAGGCAAGAGAATCACTTGAGCCCAGGAGTTAGAGAACAGCCTGGGAAACACAGCAAGACCTCATCTCAACAAAAAATACAAAATGAGCTCGGTATAGTGGCATGTACCTGTAGCCCCAAGTACTAAGTAGGCTGAGGCAAAAGGACTGCCTGAGTCCAGCAAGATGAGGCTGCAGTGGCCATGAGAGCGCCACTACACTCCAGCCTGGGTAACAGAGTGAGACCTCAACTCAAAAAAAAGGGAAAAAAAAAAAAAAGAAAGAAATAATGTGAGAGAATGGCTTGAGTATTTAATGTAAGCAAACTGAGTTGTTTTTTTTTTTGTTTTGTTTTAGAAAGTAGGATTTAATAGCTGGGCTCAGTGGCTCAGCCTGTAATCCTGCACCTTGGGAGGCTGAGGTGAGTGGATTGCCTGAGCTCGCGGTTCGAGACCCGCCTGGGCAGCGAGACCTCATCTCTACAATAAATCAAAAAATCAGCCGGGCGTGTTAGCGCGTGCCTGTAATTCTGGCTACCTGGAAGCCTGAGGCGGAAGGATCGCCGGAGCCCAGCAGGTCGAGGCTGCGGTGGCCGGGAGCGGCCACTGCACTCCAGTCTGGGCGACAGAGTGAGACTCCAACTCAAAAAAAAAATAAAAAAAGAAAGTAGGATTTATTGAGAGGACAGAAAAGCTCCCACAGCGGGAGGGGACCTGAAGGGGTTGCCCGAGTTTTTTTTAATACTGAGCAATAGTAGTATTATGTGGTCACTTACCAGTGAAAAGCAGAATAGTGTTAAGGGATAGGACTGCTTAGAGAAAACAAGGTCATGAACTACAAGGTATTTAATCGCTTTTGAAATACTTAGGCAGCAAAAAGAACAAAAGCTGTGCTCGGTGACATTATACTGAATATGCTTTGTTCTAATATTCAAAAAAGGGAAGCTCAGCTAAGCAACAGGCAATACTGACAAAGTATTTTAAAGCATAATCATTGGGTACATTTATCTAACAATTTATGCAATGGTAAATCTCTGAAATATCTCATAGGTACTATTTTTATACTTTCAGA
The DNA here is from genome assembly GCF_000164805.1 of Carlito syrichta. NCBI lineage: Eukaryota > Metazoa > Chordata > Mammalia > Primates > Tarsiidae > Carlito > Carlito syrichta. Next base: position 785,342 of record NW_007251299.1, read on the forward strand.
TGATATTTATAGTATAGAAAGTGAGTTCTAACACATGGTTGTAATTTTTTTTTGTTTTTTTTTTTTTTGAGTTGGAGTCTCATTCTCTCACCTAGGCTGGAGTTTAGTGACACACTCATGGCCACCACAGCCTTGACCTGCTGGGCTCAGATGATCCTTCCACCTCAGCCTCCCAAGTAGCCGGAACAACAGACATGTGCTACCATGCCCGGCTATTTATTGTAGAGACAGGGTCTCACCAAGTTGTCTGGATTGGTCTCAAACACATGGGCCCAGGCAATCCTCTCACCTCGGCAACCCAAAATGCTGGGATTATAGGTGTGAGTCACTGTGCCCGGCCTGTGGATGTGATCTTAACTTCATAAGTTTTTATTACATCTATTCCTACTTTTAGGGAATACCAATTTTGCTTTAACCATAATTTTTATTATCTGTACTGCCTTCCCCCAAATTACTCCAGTTAATCAGTACTTAACTGTATTTCACTTGTGATCCCAACACTAGTGAGAAAATAATAGATATTTAAGTATACTTATTACGGTCTTCTCTAACCTCTTCTGCCAGATGATCTTGTTCTTTATGGAATGGATCACTTTTTTTGGTTGGTAGAGACCCTCCAGCTTGACTACTCTTTGCAATATCCGATAATGGAGAGTCTTCCATTTCAAATTCTGGTATTTTCTTAGAAACTGTTTCATTTTTGTCTTTGGGAAGTCTCACTTTCGTGTCCTGAGAAAGACAAACATGTAATATTAAAACCTTAATAATCATAGTTGATCTTGAATTTATCTTCATTAGAGGTTCACTGGTTATCATGAACCTATAAAAGGTTGTTAACGTTACTGTGAAATTATATGTTCACTGGCAGAATTTACTAATTTCAAAATTCCCACTTAGCAATAGAGAATGTATAAATAGACATTGTACAAAATGTGTAAATACTAGAAAATGTGAAAATAGAAATTTAATTTAATTAAATTGAGATAGCAACAAAAAGAAAAAAATATTTTCTCATAATTTAATATGGTCATAATTAATTGTAAATTAATATACCTTTCCAAGTACAGTAACACTACTTCTATCTGAGGATGAAGCTGGCTGCAACAGCAAAGACACAGAGCTAAAGAAAAAGAAAATCATAACAAATCCAAGTTATAAGCAGGAAAAAAACTCCATTTCACTTGACGTATCTAAATATGCTTTAAAAACTGTCTGCCCCGTATCTGTCCGTTACAATTTCACTCAATTTATCCCGGTCATCAAAAGGCAGTTTTACTCTAGGGAGGTACAATGACAATTAGAGCGGCACTTCAGCCCAATTTGTGTGTCAGCCTCCCAAGTATGAACATTTTGCTTACCCACTATGCATTTTCATAAGTCAATAGTATTTTTTTCTTTCATTCTTTCTTTTTGAGTCAGTTTCACTCTGTCACCCAGGCTTAGAGTGCAGTGGCAGCCTATGGCCACCGCAGCCTCAACATGCTAGGCTCAGGCGATCCTTCTGACTTAGTCTTCCAAGTAGCTGGAACCTAAGGCATGCACCACCACACCCAGTTAATTTTTTAATTTACTGTAGAGAAGAGGTCTCATCAAGTTGCCCAGGTTGGTCTTGGACGTCTGGGTTCAGACAATTCTGTCACCTCAGCCTCCCAAAGGGCTGGGATTATAGACAAGAGTCATCATGCCCGGCAGTATTTTTTCAAAAGGGTTAAATGACTTGTTGAACACTCTAAAATTTGAGTACAGATTAAAATCATATTCAATTAACTAGAATTTCAATATTATAATGTCCACAGGGTATAAATCACAAAATTTCGTTGTAGCACAGACTTACTTTTAAGATTCTTTTACGTTTCAATCCAAAATCAACCTCATATGTTAAATTCTGCTTTACAGCAAACAGGTATGTTTATACTTACAGTAAAGTCATAAGGTTACTCAGAAATTCAGTCTCCTATACTCTGTATGTTGGGTTTATTTTGCTTGTTTTCTGAATCGGGGTCTTACTCTGTCACCCAAGCTAGAGTGCAGTGGCACAATCACGACTCACCACAGCCTTGACCTCCTGGGTTCTGAAATCCTTCCGCCTCAGCCTCCTTAGTAGGTAGGACTACAGGCATGGGTCACAATACTCAGCTACTTTATATTTTGTAGCCATGAGGCCTCGCTATTTGCCCAGGCTGGTCACAACTGCTAGGCTCAAGCAAACCTCCCGTCTCTGCTTCCAAAAGTGTTGGGATTACACGCATGAGCCACCACACCTGAACTGTATCTTGTATTTCTTAATCTCTTGGATTCCCTTTTCTCTTTGGATTAACATTAAAACCTTATGTATCTTTTTTCATGCTTAGTATAAAAAGGAAAAACCTTCAAAGAAATGATAACCTGAAAGTAACTATTTGGGCAAGCCCCTCAGGTCCCCTCCCACTGTGGGAGCTTTTGTCCTCTTAATAAATCCCAGTTTTTAAAAAAAGTAACTATTTTATTTTGATCTTTAAAAATATTAAAAATCCAAAGACCAAAGGCTTTTCTACACTAGGCAATATGAAAGACAAGATTACCACTGAGATCACATTCTGGCTCAGCCTGTAATCCCAGCACTTTGGGAGGCCGAGGTGAGTGGATTGCCTGAGCCCGCAGGTTCGACATCCGCCTGGGCAACTTGGCGAGACCTCATCTCTACAATAAATCAAAAAATTTGCCAGGCGTGGTAGTGCGTGCCTGTAGTTCCAGCTACTTAGAAGGCTGAGGCGGAAGGATAGCCGGAGCCCAGCAGGTTGAGGCTGCGGTGGCCGGGAGCGGCCATTGCACTCCAGTCTGG
>NW_007251299.1:788373-802409 GCF_000164805.1 Carlito syrichta
TGGAGTCTCACTCTGTCACCCAGGCTGGAGTGCAGTGGCACACTCATGCCCACCGCAGCCGCGACCTGCTGGACTTGGGCAATCCTTCCACGTCGGCCTTCCAAGTAGCTGGAACTACAGGCATGTGCTACCATGCTCAGCTAATTTTTTTTTTTTTATTGTAGCGATGAGGGCTCATCAAGTTGCCCAGTCCTCAAACCCATTGGCTCAGACAATCCTCTCACCTCAGCCTCCCAAAGTGCTGGGATTATAGGCGTGAGCAACCGCACCTGGCCAAGACTACTTTAAACAGCAAGCATACTGGTGCTTTGCTTTCTTTTTAGCTCCAAGTACAAAATTAATAGCTTTGTAAACATCATATATGATGGCAAATATAACTTTTCAAACATGCATTTTTGGAACCTTTACTTACCTTCTAAACACAATTCAAAATCATTGCAATGGCTCAAATTTCAATTTAGCATTGACAGAATATAGTCCAGATACCAGAAGCAAAGGAATAATCATCTCCACTAGAATTTCTATAAAAACTTTACATTAAAATTATCAAAAAGCCTTCTGAAACAGAGCCAGCAATCTATGGAACAATGCCAACAAGGTACAGCAAACAAGACAGTGAGGACAAAGGCTATGTCTTTCCAAAGGCTATTCTCAGAGGCTAACACAGTGCTTGGCAGCGCAACATATGTGTTTACTGTTTGCTGGATTGAGGGAATCAATGAGTAAATGTCACTTGAGGATAGAGTTTTATAGGTGACAACAGTGTTTCCATTTGAACCATTCTTGTGGAACCTTAAAAGACAGAATGATAGAAACATTCTATACCTTTTTCCCTCTCGTTTCTGAATTGGCAACACGCTATTAGACTTACTAAAATCACAATCCAAGACAGCTTTAAACAGCCCTGGCTCAGTCCTTACTCTCTGTGTCCACTTGTCATGCCAAGACTGAGGGCCATGAAATCCTAGCACTGTAACAGAACAAAAGAAAGAGTGTTGACTCCACTGTGGAAATTTATCCCAAGGGAAGAGCATTTATCAAAGAAAAAAAAAAGTGGGCCAAGAAAGCCAATGCGAGAGAATTGCTTGCATCCAGGAGTTCAAGACCAGCCTGGACAACATGCAAGAATTAGTGTCTACAAAAATTTTTTTTTTTTAATTAGCTAGGCGGTGGCACCTGGCCTGTTAATGTTTTTAAATGTTTGTATTTTAGAACATAAGATTGTATCCATGCTTTGATTAGACCTAAATTTACATATAATTATATATACAAGGCCTGGAAAAGAACTTGGGGGAAAAAAATCTGACAAGTGATGAATTTTTATAATAAACTGTGTTCTGGCCAGGTGCAGTGGCTCACATCTATAATCCCAGCACTCTGGAAGGACGAGGTGAGAGTACCACCTGAACCCACAGGTTCAAGACCAGCATGGACAATTTGACGAGGCCTCATCTCTACAAATAAATAAATACATAAAATTAGCCAGGCACAGTGGCATGTGCCTGTAGCTCTGGCTACTTGGAAGGCTGAGGCAGAAGGATCACCTGAGCCCAGCAAGTCAAGGCTGTGGTGGCTGTGAACGTACCACTACACTCCAGCCTGGGTGACAGTGCAAGACTTCGACTCAATAAAAGAAAAAAAAAAAGAATGAGAAGAGCAGGGATCATCAATAACAAAAAAAAGTGTATCTATTCTTACATGTTTAAACTTCAGTCATCTTCAAAGTCCTGTTTGATGCAATACATCTATTGAAATGCTTTTTCCACCGCTCAAAATAGTTTTTCAAGTCACCAACTTTGATGCCTTTTAGTAGTTCTATCATTTTTTGTTTCACCTCTTCCATATCAGCAAAACAATTCCCTTTGAGGACTTTTTTTCATCTAAGAAACAAAAAAAGCCACTCAGGGTGAGATCGGGTGAATAGGGAGGATGGGGCACAGAGGTCATGCCATTTTTCGACAAAAACTGAACACTCACTCAGCTCAGTGTGGGCAGGTGCTCTTGTAAATCACCCATCATGAAATGGGCAAATAGTTGAAAGAATCTCAACAAAAAAAAAACTCACCGAAGTTGAATGCAACCTCTCACAGCAATACCAGCTGTTAAACTGATGCCAATGGGTGCCTAGAACACTTATCTGGCAGTGAAGCCTGTACTACAAGGTGCTTGTCCTCTAAAAGATAATTCCGGGGATTTTTTTGGTACCCTTCATATAGAGATTAATGGTCTATATGGCATCATTACCTCTAAAAATATCATGGAACCCTTCCAAAAACCAATACAAAGAAAGTGTCGCAGTGTACAGCAAAGGGATCACCACTCACTGAATTCTGGATTTAAGAATGGTGCCACCTCCATTAGTTCTCTGATCAAAACTAGCAATGGGATTTATGAATAAGACTATATTTTGGGCCGCGCTTGGTGGCTCAGCCTGTAATCCCGCGCCTTTGGGAGGCTGAGGTGAGTGGATTGCCTGAGCCCGCGGGTTCGAGGCCCGCCTGGGCAGCGAGACCTCATCTCTACAATAAATCAAAAAATCAGCCGGACGTGGTAGCACACGCCTGTAGTTGCAGCTACTTGGAAGTCTGACGCGGAAGAATCGCTAGAGCCCAGCAGGTCGAGGCTGCAGTGGCCGGAAGCAGCCACTGAACTCCAGTATGGGCAACAGAGTGAGACTCCAACTCAAAAAAAAAAACAAAACAAGAAAAAGCCTCCACCTATTTGGAGTCTGAGGTAGAAGATGACTTGAGCGCAGCAGGTCAAGGCTGCGGTGGCCATGATTGTGCCACTGCACTCCTGTTTGAACAACAGAATGAGACTCTGACTCAAAAAAAAATAAAAAATGAAAGTATCAGAAAATTAAAAGATTCAGAGGCTTAGAAGAGGATAGCTATGAAAATCAAAGTATATTTAATATAACTTCTTTTGCCTGTATTAAGAGATTTCTTTTTAACTAAATTTTTAGGGGCTGAGTGTCTAGCTCCTATAGAATTCTGATAGTATATCTTGGTTTAAAAAGAAGATACATTCCAAAAAGACTGACGGGCTGGGCATAGTGACTCATGCCTATAATCCCATCACTTTGGGAGGCTGAGGCAGGAGGACTGCTTGAGCCCAGGAGTTTGAGACCAGCCTGGGCAACATAGCAAGACCTCATCTCTACAAAAAATCGGCAAAATTAGCCAGGCATGGTGGCATGCACCTGTAATCCCAGCTACTCAGGAGGCTGAGGCGGAAGCATCACCAGAGTCCAGGAGGTCGAGGCTGTGGCTGAGTCATGATCATACCACTGTACTCCAGCCTGGGCAAAACAGTAAGACTCTAACTCAATAAACTTTTTTTTTTAAATTGAGGTTCAGTGGGTTCATAAGTAAAATCTGATCTATGTATTCATCTAGTGTTCCTATCAGTCTCTTGTCCAGCAAAAGACCTTAATCAAAATATTTAAGTTGCTCTCTCAAGGCAAGACAAACCAAGACAATAAGTGAGACTGGGAAGCTCCTACCACTATACCTATCTAGCCTGCTATAAGAACAATTGAAATATGGAGGCAAAATGGGTAGGTCAGTAACTTTACCATCTCTTTAATACTAGGGCTCCACACACAGAAGATTTCATTTTTTTCTTTAGGTATGCAAAAAAAATCAACATCATCCAGATATAAGAATAAAAATATCATTCTTTCACAACTAGTTCTGACATGTTATAAAAATTAGCAGGGGCAATAGCCAATATCTCAATTTCATATAAAAGTTTTGATTCTGATTACACTGTTACAATTTATTAACTTTATAACAATATAGAGAAAAGAATGAACAGTGTGTCAATTCATTTAAAATTTAGAATTTTCTTTTATAATTTTCCTAAATATTTTATTGACATCTGTCCCTCATCTCTTGTTCTTGAGGAAGTTGAAGTGATAGACACCAACTTAGCTCAAAGGGTAATAAAAAAATCATAAAGAAAAAGTATATCTGTGTTTGATTGCTACCTAATATTGCTTAATTTCAGTAAAGAGTTAATATATTCCTGAAGTAGATTACATATATTAACGTAGAGATTTGTTTTGCTTATATAACCTGGCATCAGTCAAAAATAAGATAATAAGCCAGGCATAGTGGTTCACACCTGTAATCCTAATCCCAGCACTTTGGGAGGCAGAGGCAAGAGGACTGCCTGAGTACAGGGGTTCAAGACCAGCATGGGCAGCCTGGCAAGACCTCATCTCTACAATAAATCAAAAACTAGCTGGGTGTGGTGTGAGCCTGTGGTTCCAGCTACTTGGAAGGCTGAGGTGGAAGAATCACCTAAGCAAAGCAGGTCAATGGCTATGAGCATGCCACTGCATACCAGCCTGGGTGACAGTAAGACTCTGCGTTAAATATATATATACATATATATATATATATAAAATTCATATATGTATGAGAAAACAGACAATAAAGAAAACAGTAATATTCCCAAAGGAAATTACAACAAACTCAGTTTTTTCATATGTTAAATGTTGGGGTTACAGTAAGTCAGAAGTCTTTAGATTTTTTTTATTATTATTATTTTTTGGTTTTGTTTGGTTTTGAGTTGGAATCTCACTTTGTCGCCCAGGCTGGAGTACAGTGGCATGATCATGGCCATCGTAGCATTGACCTGCTGGGCTCTGGCAAGCCTTCCGCCTCAGTCTTCCAAGTACCCAAAACTACAGGCGCACACTACCATGCCTGGTTAATTTTCAATTTATTGTATAGACAAGGTTTCACCAAGCTGCCCGAGCTGGTCTTGAACCTGCGGGCTCAGGCAATCCACTTGCCTTGGCCTCCCAAAGTGCTGGGATTACAAGTGAGTGGATTTTTTAAAAGCATGGAATTATCAAGTCGCTTATCAAAACCCCAAAATATAATATAGATAAAAGAATAAGCTGTTCGGGCTGAAGCAAGAAAGGGCTGGACCAGTCACAGGCTACATTAGATTCCTCCACAGCACCCAATGGCACGGCAAACTGTAGTGTGAAAACTATCAGACTAGATGATCTCAAAGGCCTCCAAGTTCTTGGACTTAGTCAATAGAGTGGTTTCCAAAAAGTTGCATTAGATAGTTTCCATGTTTTGTTTCTTCAAGATGTACTTAATCCCCAAGAAACCCAATATTGAGATAAAGAAAAAGGAAAAAAAGACAAAGAATCATAAATGTTGATGCTTTTCTGAAAATGTACGTCTGCAGTAGAAAAATCTTCTCTGGTTAAGAGGAGAAAATGATGCACTATTCCACAGTAAAGAAGTTTGGAGCCGGGCTTGGTGGCTCAGCCTGTAATCCCGCACCTTGGGAGACTGAGGTGAGTGGATTGCCTGAGCCCGCGGGTTCGAGACCCGCCTGGGCAACTTGACGAGACTTCATCTCTACAATAAATCAAAAATCAGCCGGGCGTGGTAGCGCGCGCCTATAGTTCCAGCTACTTGGAAGCCTGAGGCGGAAGGATTGCCAGAGCCCACTGCATTCCAGTCTGGGCGACAATGTGAGACTCCAACTCAAAAAAAAAAAAAAAAAAGTTTGGAAATTGGCTTAAGATGGGACTAAAATAAATATAGAAAACAAATCAATATGAAAATCAAATTTGCTTTACCTGTTGGCTAGATCATGGACAGCTCCCAAATTATCACTGTCTCCTCTGCAGTCATTTTCTTGGTTATGTAGCTCAGGTGTATCTAAGAAATAAAAAATTCATGACTCTTTGATAATGTTTATATATTATAATATTCAAGGATCTTTTTAAAATTCTAGAACGGCCGGGCTCAGCCTGTAATCCCGCGCCTTTGGGAGGCTGAGGTGAGTGGATTGCCTGAGCCCGTGGGTTCGAGACCCGGCTGGGCAGCGAGACCTCATCTCTACAATAAATCAAAAAATCAGCCGGGCGTGGTAGCGCATGCCTGTAATTCCAGCTACTTGGAAGGCTGAGGCGGAAGGATCACCGGAGCCCAGCAGGTCAAGGCTGCAGTGGCCGGAAGCGGCCACTGCACTCCAGTCTGGGCGACAGAGTGAGACTCCAACTCAAAAAAAAAAATTCTAGAACAAGCTCTGGGCATAGTGACTCACGCCTATAATCCCAACACTTTGGGAGGCAGAAATGAGAGGACTGCCTGAGTCCAAGGGTTCAAGACCAGCCTGGGCAATATGACCAGTCCTCGTCTCTACAATATATCAAAAAAAAATTAGTCAGACAAGGTTGCACATGCCTGTAGTTCCAACTACTTGGAAGGCTAACAAGGAAGGATCGCCTGAGCCCAGCAGATCAAGGCTGTGGTGGCAGTGAGCGTGCCACTGCACGCCAGCCTGGGAGACAGACTGAAACTCTGACTCAAAAATAAACAAATAACTAAAAATAAACAAACATTTTTAAAGTAAATTACTTTAAGTAAGATGCAGTATGTAAGGTGCAGAAAGGGAAAAAAGGCTGTTTTACCACAAAAGGTGTAAAATAATGTTGAGGTCCCCAGCTTAGATCAAGGTCCTATCCTAGGGAAAAAAGAAATCCCAAGAGTACAACTTTCTATTGGACTTCCTAAACAGACATATTCACCCTGAGTCTCAAAGCAGGTATAGAAATCTCCCGAGGGACATAAAGAGAATGCTGAAACTAAGCCTAGCAACAGTGCAAAAGCCCCTTTCCAGGAGAAATGAAAACACAATGCCAACACGATGCCAAGAGTTATCAAAATAATTCTATCGTCATAATTAAGCTCTGTCCAAAGCTACCACAGAAACAGAACCTTACATCTAAAGCTCTCTCATTCACCAAACCATGCAGTCTTTTCTAGGTCCGCTCTTCCGGTCACGCCTATCCTGAGTCTTGCTCTCTCGTCTATGCTCTTTCCCAACAAATGTCCTCCCCAAATAAGCCTGACTCTCAACCCAATCCCTTATCCCGCGATTAAGTCCTGCGCTAACGGCTGTCATGACCTTTGGCCTGCCCGAGCTATGGTTTACACCTATTACCTATTCCAGTTTGGCTACATAATTTGTTCATTTTTTTATTCATTCTTTTATCCAATTATCTATCTCTTATTTATGAAATCCAATGTTAAAATTTTGGACATATTACTATGCAATTAAATACTGTAGAAATATTAATGTTCAAGTGTGATAATAGATAGTAGTTACATAGAAAAATATACTTATGGGAAGGTAAATACTTAAAGTGCAACAACGTCTACAGTTTATTTGGTTTAGTCAAAATACACACATATAGAGCCGGGTTCAGTGGCTCAGCCTGTAATCCCATGCCTTGAGAGGCTGAGGTGAGTAGATTGCCTGAGCCCAGGGGTTCGAGACCCGCTTGGGCAACCTGGTGAGATTTTATCTCTACAATAAATCAAAAAATTAGCCTGGTGTGGTAGCGCGCACCTGTAGTTCCAGCTACTTGGAAGTCTGAGGCGAAAGGATTGCTGGAGCCCCGCAGGTCGAGGCTGCGGTGGCCGGGAGCGGCCACTGCACTCCAGTCTGGGCAACGGAGCAAGACTCCAACTCAAAAAAAAAAAAATACACACATATATAAAGCAAATATGGCAAATGTTAATTGTTGAAACAGGTGGGAGATAGTGAGATAATTACTGTACTATTCTTTCATGTTAAAAAATTGTTAGCTTCCACACAAAAACTTGTACATGAATATTTATAGCAGTGTTACCCATAATAGCCAAAAGGTAGAAACAACCCAAATGCCTATCAACAAAATATAAACAAAAACGTGGTACAGGCATACAATGAAATATATTCATAAAAAGGAATACACTACTGATACATGCTACTACTTGGATGAACTTTGAAAGCCATGCTTAGTGAAAGAAGCTAGTTACAAAAGACTACTTATCGCACGATTCCATGTATAAGAAATAACCCAGAATAGGAAAATCTAGAGACAGAAAAGATGTTCATAGTTGCTTAGGGCCAGAGGAATGAAAAGGGTGTACAGGCATGTCGTTTCTTTTTAAGGTTATAAAAATGTTTAAAGTTGACTGGTGATGGCTGCACATGTGTAAACTTAGTAAAAACCACTGAAATGTACACATTAAATGGGTAAATTACATGGTACATGAATTACATCTAATTAAAGCTGTTTGGGTTTTTTTGGGGGGTTTTGAGTCACAGTCTCACTCTGTCACCCAGGCTGGACTGCAGTGGCAAGCTCATGGCCACTGCAGCTTCAACCTGCTGGACTCAGGTGATTCTTCTGCCTTAGCCTTCCAAGTAGTTAAAACTACAGGCGCACACCACCACACCCAGCTAATTTAAAAAAATTTTTTTTATTGCAGAGATGAGATCTCGTCATGCTGCCCAGGCTGGTCTCAAACCTGTGGGCTCAGACAATTCTCTTGCCTCTGCCTCCCAAAGTGCTGGGATTACAGGCGGGAGCCACTGCATCCAGCATAAAGTTAGTTTTTTGATTTTTATTTTTGAGCCAAGAGTCTCACTCTGTCACTCAGCCTGGCTCACGGCCACGACAGCCTCGACTTGCTTGGGCTCAGATGATCCTTCTGCCTCAGCCTTCCAAGTAGCTGGAATTACAGGCATGCGTCACCACACCCAGCTAATTTTTTGATTTATTGTAAAGACAAGGCCTCGCCAAGTGACTCAGGCTGGTCTCCAACCTTAGACTCAGGCAGTCCTCTCGCCTCCACCTCCCAAAGTGTGGGAATTACAGGTGTAAGCCACAGCACCCAGTTAGTGAAGTTTCCTTTGGAGATAATGAAATATGTTCTAAAACTAGACGGTGGTGATGATTGCACAATACTGTGAATGCACTAAGTACCAATGAGTTGTACACTTTGTAATGACTGAAATGGTGAATTCTACGTTATGTGCATTTCACTAGGATAAAAAATAATTGAAGGAAAAAGACAAGTAATATAAACAATTACTATAATACTGAGGAAAATGACAGGAGCAAGGTTTAAAGGAGAAAATAATAAATAACTAACCTGGAAGAGAAGCAGGATACTGAAAAAGAATACTCTTTGCATAAGTTTCTTCTGAGGCAGGATCAAACGAAAGAGGAGACATAGGTGGTAGTAGGTCCACAGCCTTAAAACAGAATTCACAATTTTGAAGCAAACACATCCTCTAATTACCACACTAACAATGCTAAGTTAATCTATGAATAGATGGTGTTTTCCCCTTAATAAAGACATGATTACCAAACATATATCCTAAAACTATTTTAATTTTCTTAGGAGACAGGTTTTCACTCTGTCACCCAGGCTGGAGTACTCTGGCACAATCATAGTTCACTGTAGCCTTGAACTCCTGGGCTCATGAGATCTTCCCACTTCAGATCTTTGAGTAGCTGGGACTACAGATACACATCACTATACCCAGCTACTTTTGTTTGTTTTTTGTAGAGGTTACATCTATGATGCCCAGGCTAGTCTCAAACTCCTAAACTAAAGCAGTTCTCCAACCTCAGACTCCCAAACCACTGAGATTACAGGCATGAGCCACTGTCTCCAATCTTGTTTTCTTTTTGATACAATCTAAAAATATTTTAACTGTAAATGACAACAGCAGTTTAATGAGCATTCTATTATATATTCAGAAAAATTACAGAAACCAAAACATTTGTACTTTAGGCTCAGAGGCAAAGATGGCAAATATATATATATATATACAAGATCATTTGTAACAGGATAAATCAAGAGATTGCCATATATTAAACTACTCTCCCAAAGCCAAGTCAACATTACTTACTGGAGTCCAACCTTCAACTAGACGGAAAGGAGACAAACCAAGAAATTCTTTCCACTTTTTATGCCAATCTTCTTGCTTTTCAACAATAGAATGTCTTATAGTCGTAAGATCTTCTTTTATTCTATGCCTATGACAGCATTTAAAAAAAAAAAAAACTTTATTCAAAACTTGAGTATAGGCCAGACAGAATGGCACGTCTGTTAATCCCAGCACTTTGGGAGGCAGAGGTGAGAGGAGAACTGCTGGAGTCCAGGAACTCTAGACCATTCCGGGCAACTTGACGACCTTATCTCTACAATACATCAAAATATTAGCCAGGCAAGGTGGCACACACTTGTGGTTCCAGCTAATCAGAAGGCTGAGGTGGAAGGATCACCTGAGCCCAGCGGGTAAAGAATGCAGTGAGCAGTGATTGTGCACTCTGCACTCCAGCCTGGGCAACAGACTCAAAAAACAAATAAACAAACAAAAAAAACCCTGAGTTACAAAAAAGCATTGAGTACAATTTAAGAAAATTAACAATAGTTGTATGGAAGGGTAAATACAACTGAAAATTCAACAAATGCAACATATACAAATTAAATAAACTCTCACAAGTGAATATTCAGAACCTGAAATACCACCAACCCTATCTAACTGTTTACTTATTGTAGAGATGAGGTCTCATCAAGTTGCCCAGGCTGGTCTTGAACCACTGGGTTCAGGCAATCCTATCACCTCTGCCTCCCAAAGTGCTGGGATTACTGGGATTAGCCACGATGCCCAGCCTACATTTCTTCTTTTAAGACCAGAAAGCAATCATAAATCTATTATCTCATTCATTCATTCACTTATTTGAGCCAGGGTCTCCCATGCTACAGTATAGTGGCATAATCACAGCTCACTGCAGTCTCAATCTCCTAGGCTCAGATGACCCCTCTGCCTCAACTTTCCAAACAGCTGAGACTACAGGGGAGTGTTACCACACCTGGCTCCTTTTTTTATTTTTTATAGAGACTAAGTCTCACTATGTTGCTTAAGCTGGTCTCAAACTCCTAGACTCATGTAATCCTCCCAACTCGGCCTCCCAAAGTACTGGAATTATAGATGTGAGCCACCATTTTAGCCTGGCCCAATGTTCAGTAGCCTTCATCTTTATTTATTTTCTTTTTTAGTCAGGGTTGCAATCTGTTGCCCAGGCTAGAATGCAGTGGCAAATCACAGCTCCCCATAGCCTTGACCTCCTGGGCTCAGGTGATCCTCTCGCCTCAGCCTCCCAAGTACCTGGGACTACAGCTGTATGCCACCACACCAGCTATTACTCCATTTATTTTTAATACACAATTTTTTTCCTAGCTGTAACCTTGAGTAACTCTGTCCACTCCTAGAAGTAACCCATACCTCACAATATTTCTGCTCAAGTAAAACATTTTTCTGAAGACCAGTTTTATCATTAGACCCTACAAAAGAAAACTAGAGAAAAGTCAGAATTATTCCACAAAGAATTGTCACTTAGGACAAATCATTTATTCCATTACTTTTCCTTCCTAATCATGTCTCTCCAGGAGTTGATTACATAAGGTTTTGAATACTAGTAAAACACTCATATTTGTTTACACAGCTGAAGAGTTAATTATAACAAGAGTTTTGCTGAGAAAACTACCCTACTCCTTCCATAATAAAATGATAGACCTTTCTAACGTACCTCATATGCTTCAGATCCGATAATCTTTCCCTCTGAAATTTGGTCTCTTTTTCAAGGTAGTGAAGGTCTACTGTCAATCTTGCTTGGTCAGTCTGACAACGTTCATATTTCAATATTTTCAAGACTTCATTTAATACCTGAATAACTGTTAAAAGGTTCAATTTTCCAGCTTCATAAATATTTCCTATGTGCAACTAAGGATTCAGAGGGGAAAAAAAGTGGTGAACTATAGGTTCTTATGACAATAAACTGTTATATAAGTATATTCTTTTTTTTCCTATATAAAAGTTTACCTTAAAGAAGACTGAGGAAAAAACTAAAATCAAACACCACCAAACTTAAAACTACATAAATAATTTTGGCCCAGTGAAAACTACTGTGGAATAATTAACATGCCTTGTTACATGTTTACGTTACGCAAAAGGATGAAACCTAGAATAAAAGAAATGCAAATAGATGAAAAGAAAAATAAAGATGGAACAGAAAGAGCAGGTTTGAAAAAAAGATCATATATTCAACTAACAGAAGTTGTAAATCAGTGAATGACCCCCAAAGGCTGAATCTATACTTAGAGGTATTTATTTGGCCTGCACAGTTCCAATATTTCAAAATCACTTAAATTAGTTGCCAATATTTTTTAAATCATAGATTTCACCTAAAAATTGTTATAGTACTTTTCTCCAAAGACCTCATCACTTTCTACTTTCTCCCTACTGCTACATACAATTACTGAGCTTCGTTTATTACCTGCCTAGACCCTGTAGGAATGAATAATAGCAGACCTTGATTTTTCTTTTTTCTTTTTAAATTTTATTATAGGAACATGGGTTACAAGTGAGGATTAACTACACAAATAGGCTGCATGCAGGTGAAGTCTGGGCTTCTAACTGGCCCTTACTCCCCTGGTAATGAACCAAGTACCCTTTGTGCTGTCAGGTACCTCCCACACTCCTCCCTCTTTCGCTCTCCTAGCAGTGTCCAGTCAGGAACTGCCGATCCCTCCCTGGGGCTTATGTGACTAATGTTCAAGGCCCACTTATGAGTGACAATATGCAGCATTCAGATCCTTTGTTTCTGTGATAGTTCACTTAGTAAATTTTTCTTTTATATTTAGGAACCAGAGAAGCTGCTAAAAAGATGATTTTTATATACTGAATTTCATGGGCCTATCATATTACCTATTAAAGTGAAAGCTTCTCAGAGACACAATACCTTATGGTTGTATCCCCTATATTATACTCAATTCCTATTATATAGTAGATGCTTAACGAATTGTGGTAAGAAAATAAAAAATACAGTCAGGCTCAGTGGCTCAGACTGCAATCCCAGTGCTTCTGGAGGTTGAGGTGAGTGGATTGCCTGAGCCCGCGAGTTCGAGACCCACCTGGGCAACTTGGCAAGACCTCATCTCTACAATAAAGCAAAAATTAGCTGGGCATAGTAGCGCGTGCCTATAGTTCCAGCTACTTGGAAGGCTGAGGCAGATGGATCGCTGGAGCCCAGTAGGTCGAGGCTGTGGTAGCCAGGAGCGGCCACTGCACTCCAGTCTGAGTGACAGAGTGAGACTCCAACTCAAAAAAAAAAAAAAGAAAAAAGAAAAAATACAAATAAATCTGTAACAAAGGAAAGAAGAGTGGGACATTAAAAGAACCATGGAGAACACTTCCATTTTAAGTTAGAGAAAAAGAAACCAGTGGAGAAACAGAGCAGCAGTTTCAAAGACTACAGGAAAGCAGAAACATTGAGGTCACAAAGTTAAAGGAACATTTAACAGTATCAAGATAAAACAGAAACCGGTGTGGGGTGTGTGTGTAGACTTTGTAAAAGGACATTGCACAGTGAGGAGATCACTGTTGTTCTCTCTGAGAATTTATAAAGACCTAGCATAGTATTACCTTTCTAGTAAGAAACCTCATACAGTGTATATTATATGATGTATACAACTAGTAAAAGTTGACAGATATAAATATATACAACTTTAACAGTACCCTTCTTTATCAAAACTTTACTAGACATGCCCACAAAAATAAATTCTGAAAGCAGCCAAAAAACACTGCGAGAAAAACAACACATAATATATAAAATAATTACATGAAACGAGTTTTCTCAAAAGCCGTCTTAATATTAAATGCTTACCTGACTCATTTGTTTCTGAATTTTGTCACACAACAGACTTGGAATATTAATAACAACATTAGTTCCATCTAAAGTATATTGGTTAGCAAGACTAAGGACAGAACTAACAACTTCTCTTTCTTTTTCCAAAAACTTGAGTGTTTCATTCACTGAAGCCCACAAAGACCGAACCTTTGAAAACAAAAACAAACAAAAATATTAAGAACCACAAACAATCTGTACATATCAAAGAAATTTAAACATATATTTATTCATTCCCAGCAACAAATGATGTATTTCTGAAATAATCTGTTAAGAAAACTAAATAGGCCGGGCTCGGTGGCTCAACCTGTAATCCCAGCACTTTGGGAGGCTGAGGCAAGTGGATTGCCTGAGTCCGTGGGTTCGAAACTAGCCCTGGTGACTTGGCGAGACCTCATCTCTGCAATAAATCAAAAATTAGCCAGGCGTGGTAGCGTGCACCTGTAGTTCCAGCTACTTGGAA
>NW_007251299.1:802583-809044 GCF_000164805.1 Carlito syrichta
GCCTGGGCAACTTGGCGAGACCTCATCTCTACAATAAATCAAAAAATTAGCCGGGCATGGTAGCACACACCTGTAGTTAAAGCTACTTCAAAGGCTGAGATGGAAGAATCACCGGAGCACAGCAGGTCAAGGATGCAGTGGCCAGGCCACTGCACTTCAGTCTGGGCAACAGAGTGAGACTCTAACTCAAAAATAAAATAAAATAAAAGCACAAATACAGCTGGGCTCAGTGGCTCAGCCTGTAATCCCGCGCCTTTGGGAGGCTGAGGTGAGTGGATTGCCTGAGCCTGCGGGTTCGAGACCCGCCTGGGCAGGCAAGAACTCATCTCTACAATAAAAATCAAAAAATTAGCCGGGCGTGGTAGCACGCACCTGTAATTCCGGCTACTCGGAAGGCTGAGGCGGAAGGATTGCCGGAGCCCAGCAGGCAAGGCTGCAGTGGCCGGGAGCGGCCACTGCACTCCAGTCTGGGCGACAGAGTGAGACTCCAACTCAAAAAAAAAAGCACAAATACTACTTCCAAAGAGGCTTCTTAAAACTGAAATACTAGGCTGAGCATGATTTCTCATGCCTGCAATCTCAAACAGTGAGAAGCCAAGTTGGAGGACTGCTTGAGGTCAGGAGTTCGAGACCAGTCTGGACAACATAGTGAGACCTCATCTCTACAAAAAAATTATTTGAGTATGATGACACACGCTTGTAATCCCATCAATGAGTCATGATGGTACCATTGCACCCTGGTCTAGGTTATAGGATGAGACCTTGACTCTTAAAAAAAAGAAAACAAACAAAGCTGAAATACTTATTAGGAGAATCTAGCTCACTATGATTTTCAAACAAAACTAAGAAAACTTTTTTTTATTTTTTAAGAGACAGGGTCTCACTATATTACTCAGGCTGAACTAGAACTCCTGAACTCATGTAATCCTCCCACCTCAGGCTCCCAAGTAGCTGGGACTACAGGCACATATCACCATGTCCAGCTCCAAACCTGAGAAATCTTATACCACCCAAGGTACTATTAGCATTTCCTATATGTTGACATGCTATCAATCTAATGAGGATTTTTTAGGGAGAAATAATTTTTTAAAATTTCAAGAGAAAAAAAACTACGACACCTTAACGCTAACCCATTTAGGTTTTAGAAAAGCTAAAATGTGAAAGAAAGAAAAAAAGGTCAGGCATGGTGGCTCACACCTGTAATCCCAGCACTTTGGGAGGTAGAGGCTAGAGGACTGCCTGAGCCCAGGGCAACTTGGCGAGACCTTGTCTTGATAATAAAATGAAAAAATTAGCCGGGAGTGGTAGCATGCACCTGTAGTTCCAGCTCCTTGGAAGGCTGAGGCAGAAGAATCACCTGAGCCCAGTAGGTTGGGGCTGCGGTGCCTGTGAGCATGCCACTGCACTCCAGCCGAGGTGACAGAGTAAGACTCCAACTCAAAAAAAAAAAATGCAATATAAAAAAAATGCAAATAATCTTAGTCTTAACCCATGTTCACTAAAATTCATGCACAAGAACATTTAACACACACCTGTAGTCCCAGCTACTCAGGAGGCTGAGGTGGAAGGATCCTTTGAGCCTAGGAGTTTGAGACCAGCTTGGACAACATACCAAAACACATCCCAAAAAAAAAAGCACTATTCATAGAACTTCTATTTGTAATAGTTAAAAACTGGAAATAACCCAAAGGTCCACCTAGATTAAAAAGGTATACTGGTGCTAAATTAATAAAATAAAACACTACACAGTAATGAGAATAAACACACTACAACTATACACAATAGCATGGATAAATATCACACTCACACCTATAATCCTAGTGCTTTGGGAAGCAGAGGTAAGAGGAACACTCTGAGCCCAGGACTTTGAGACCAGCCTGAGCAACATAGTGAGATGCTATCTCTACATAAAAAAATGAAAAAAAGAAAAAAGAAAAAACAACCAGAGCATGATGGCACATGCCTGTAATTCTAGCTACTCTGAAGGCTGAGGCGGGACTAGAACCCAGAGTTCAACAACACTGCAAAGAGCCATGTTCACACCTCTGCACTCCAGCCTGGGCAACAGAGTAAAATATCCCATCTCTAAAGAAAAAAAAAATCCAAACACAAAAGAATGTGTTCTATATATTCCCATTTACATAAAGTTCAAAACAGGCAAAACTAACCTTTAATGTAAGAAATGAGGATAGTATTTAGCCTTGTGGGGAAACAGTTGTAAATGAAAGGAATTCGAAGACGATTCCAGGGAGCTGGTAACATTCTCTTCCTTAAACTGGATACTAGTTACATAAGTGTGTTCACTTTGTGAAAATCTGTCAAGGTATACACTTATGCTTTATGCACTGTTTGCTTGTTATACTTTAATAGAATTTATAAAAGTGGGAGGGAGGTGGGAAAATATGATAGTTACATACATTTAGTGTCTGCATCTTCCCATGATACAAAATCTAAATACCTGTAACTAGCTCGCTTTTTTTCTTTTTTTAAAAGAAATGAGGTCTCACTCTGTTGCCCAGGTTGGAGTACAGGGCACAATCATAGCTCACTGCAGATTTGAACTCCTGGGCTGAAGCAATCTTTCTGCCTCAGTCTTTGGAGTAGCTGGGGTTACAAGTATGCACCACTATAAGTATCTCTAATTAAAGTGTTACATGGCAAGGTAACACTGCCCCCAAAGGAAGACGCATTGGCTAGCAATCTAGAAATCTCACAAGACATAATTTCCTTGATGAATCTATAAACATCCAGGATCTACATTTTACTAATCTAGAATTTTATCTTGTCAGTGGTTCTTCACTGTATATTTTTACAGTTCCAGTCAATTCCATTACTTATTAAACCAGCCCATATGGGTGGTATTATTTCCAATTCTATTAAAAAACAAAAGCTCTATATAATAGGAGAAATTCCTCAATACAGAACTGCCCATGCAAAGAGCCCATGCATTGGTAATTTTATTTGCCTCCAAACTGCCTTCCAAAGAGATCATACCAATCTACAACCTCACCAGCAATGTATGCCTGTTTCCCCACAATCTTGCCAATAGTTTTATCAAACTTGAATTTTTGCTAATAACATTTCAGCATGGTTTTGTTTTGTATTTCTCCTGTTGTTAGACAGAACACCTTTTTTATTTCTATGAATGGACTCAGAAAATGAACAACATCAACCAGACTCAAGGAGATTGCTCTAAAAACTTTAGCAGGGTTTCATACCAATCTATTACATTTACAATCAGATCTACTGCATTCAGTATCAGAAATGTTCCCATTCACTAAATGGAAAACTTCATTAAGTGACTTTGTCTGTTTTCTTCACAGCTATAGCCCCCATTCTACAAGATGGCTCGCGCACAGCAGGTGATCAATAAACATTCACTGAATGAAAACATTTCCTAAGAGGACACACATCTTTTCTAACAACAAGGTACCTGGAAAGCCAAATTAATACCCAAAGCAGCCTGGTGATCACAGAATCACAAAAAAGAGCTTGAGAGAATTTATCCAAACATAAGGAAAATCTAAGAAAACACTCTTACTCTACAACAAAGCCAACCTCTGGAGGCCTCAGATCATTTTCATTTGCCAGATTCCTCCCTCATGTCAAATCAGCCTCAATTTGATTCCTCATTTTTCTTCCATACTTAACATCTCCTTTCAGTTAATATATTGTATTTAGATGAATTAATAATGTTACAATCAAGCAGAACTTTTTGTGCTGGGGTGAAGGATTTTTAATTAATCATATTTTAAAATGCTTTGCACATGCTTAATCTTATAAATAAGTTAATTTTTTCCATTATATTCAAGTATTTTAGAGGCACCCTATTGATCTCTATATATCACCTATTGCAAGTAAAAAAAAGTAGTGAAAGTATTGCAAAGAGAAATGACAAATAGAAGATTTCCACTGATTGAGCAAACGCTGCATATTACAAAAGTAAGAAACATTAAATTTCTCCCTTCAAAAGTTGTCTCACCTTTTCAATTTTCTCTTCTATATTACTTGGGTCATCATAGGGTTCCATTCTAGTAAAAGTTAAATAATCTAGTTAGTCATAACAAAACAGCATGGTAAAACATCCAAAGAGCTAACCGGCCTGCAAACTCACCCACTAACAACCACTCCAACTAAAAGCAAAATAAAATTTAATCTCAAAACAATAATTTATTAGAAGGGGAACTGGACTAGGAGTCATAACTATACTCTAGCCCTATCATCATCTAGTTACTGATGAATTTTTCTTCTTTTTTCTTGAGTTGGAGACTCACTCTGTCACCCAGGCTGGAATGCAGTGGCACGCTCATGGTCACCACAGCCTCAACCTGCTGGTTCAGGTGATCCTTCCACCTCAGCCATCTAAGTAGCTGGAACTACAGGAACACGCTACCACGTCCAGTTAAGTTGTTTTTTTTTTTTTTTTTGAGTTGGAGTCCCACTCTGTCACCCAGGCTGGAGTGCAGTGGCAAGCTCACAGCAACCCCAGCATCAACCTGCTGGACGCCAGCAATCCGTGCACCTCAGCCTTCCAAGTAGCTGGAACTACAAGCACATGCTACCATGACCGGTCGATTTTTATTTTTAATTTACTGTAGAGACTAAGTCTCGCCATGTTGTCCAAGATGTTCTTGAACCTGTGGGCTCAGGCAACCCTCTCACCTCAGCCTCCCAAAGTGCTGGGATTATAGGCATGAGCCACCGTGCCCAGCCTTTGCTATATTATTTTAATTAATGTTTTTGGGACTCTGTTTCCTCACTTGTAAATTCAAGAGTTAAACTAATACCCAAGGCAACTTTCAGTTCTAAAAGTCACTTACTCTTTTATTTGATTCTGTAGTCCTATACATTCGGATCTTGCATTTCGTACTTGCTTAACTAATAATCTACAAGAAAACACACATAATAACAACTATAATTCCATCACAACTAACTAGTATAGCCCACTTTGATATTTTCCCTTTTCATCTTTGCTCAAAGCCTCTGGGGACACCCAAATGCCAGGATTTCAAAGTAGATATGGATTATTTCTACTGATGTTATACACTGATATTTGTTCAAAAAGAAAAGAATTATTTTCTAACTATGAAAGTACTACTTACTGTGCATTTTCCTGATATTTTTTGATAACATAATCTTCTCTTTGCAAAATCTGTAAAAATCTATTACGTGCTACATGGCATCTGGCAATACACTTGTGCAAATCCTGTGGCTTTACATTAAATGTCTCTTTAGGAAATAGAGAAGAATCTACAAGGAACACAAATAAGATCATAGAAAACAGACTTACAAGCTAATATCAAAAATGTTGAATTCTAATTTTAAGAAATTAACATCATAAAACTAACCAATCCCTAAAAGCTAGTATGTCACACACACAAAATTATCCAACTAATGTTGATAAACACAGGATGACTTTTTTTAAAAGTAGACATATAGGCTGGGTGCAGTGGCTCACACCTGTAATTCCAGCACTTTGGGAGGCCAAAACAGGAGGAGGATAACTTGAGCTTAGGAGTTCAAACCAGCCTGGGCAACATAGCCAAGACCTCATTTCTACAAAAAAAAAAATTTTTTTTTTTGAGTTGGAATCTCACTCTGTCGCCTAGACTGGTGTGCAGTGGCTGCTCCTGGCCACCGCAGCCTCGACCTGCTAGGCTCCAGTGATCCTTCCGCCTCAGCCTTCCAAGTAACCGGAATTACAGGTATGCGCTACCACACCCGGCTGATTTTTTGATTTATTGTAGAGATGAGGTCTCGCTGCCCAGGCGGGTCTCGAACCCGCGGGCTCAGGCAGTCCGCTCACTCAGCCTCCCAAAGGCGCGGGATTACAGGCAGAGCCACCGAGCCCGGCTCAAAAAAATATTTTAAAAAATAGCTGATTTGATGGCATTCACCTGTAGTCCCAGGTTCTTAAGAGGTTGAGGTAGAAGGATTCCTTGAGCACCAGACTTCGAGACTGCAGTGTGCCATGACCATGCTACTGTATTCCAGCCTGGTCAAAAGAGTGAGACTACCCCCCTACTCAAGGAAAAAAGATAATTTTAAAAGGATATGTAAAGTTGAGCTGTATTATATAGTTTAAAACTTTCAGAATCCATCTACCTAAAATAATTCTTTTTTTTTGTAGAGATGAGGTCTCACTACAATACCCAGGCTGATCTCAAACTCCTGGGCCCAAGCGATCCTCCCACCTTGGCCTTCCAAAGTGTTAGGATTACAGGCGTGAGCCACCAAGTTCAGCAAATAATTCTTATTATAATCTGAGATATCCAAAAAGAACCACAATGTTGTAGATGAACTACTTTGCTTCCTAACAAAATTTTTTTTTTTTTTGAGTTGGAGTCTCACTCTGTCGCCCAGACTGTAGTGCAGTGGTCACTCCTGGCCACTGCAGCCTCGACCCACTGGGCTCCAGTGATCCTTCCGCCTCAGCCTTCCGAGTAGCCAGAATTACAGGC
>NW_007251299.1:809279-815420 GCF_000164805.1 Carlito syrichta
CAATCCACTCACCTCAGCCTCCCAGAGGCGCGGGATTACAGGCTGAGCCACTGAGCCCGGCTTAACAAAATCTTTTAACGACCAAGGAAGAAAGTCAGTTAACAGATGAGGCAAGATCAAATCACTTTCATTGCTGCCACCAGCTTACTTTTCCTTTTAGTAAAACCAACAAAATAGTACAACCACGTGAAACCATTGTTTCTTTTTCTTTTTTTTTTTTTGCATTACAGTCACACTCTGTCACCCAGGATGGAGTGTAGGGGCACGCTCATGGCCACCACAGCCATGCTGGCGGGCTCGGGTGATCCTTTCGCCTAAAACTCCCAAGTAGCTGGAACTACAGGCATGTGCCACCACGTTCAGCTAATGTTTTTATTTACTGCAGAGACAAGGTCTCACCAAGTTGTCCAGGCTGGTCTTGAACCTGTGGGCTCAGGCAATCCTCTCACCTCAGCCTCCCAAAGTGCTAGGATTATAGGTGTGAGCCACCATGCCCAGCCAATTTCTAAATATTTAATAGAAAATGAGTTCACTGAATTTGGAAGTCATTTAGATACTGAGTATGTTAACTGGAATTGCTTTAAATGAAAAATAGGACATCTGTACTTACAAGCCTTACATATGATAAACTCTTATTAAATCCAAACACACATATTTCTTATTAAATTGTTTGGGTTACAATGCAATTGGGACAGATCATCTAATAAAAAACTAGAAAAATCCTTACATTTATTACATTAAATGTAAAATATCCAAGGCCGGGCTCAGTGGCTCAGCCTGTAATCCCAGCACTTTGGGAGGCCGAGGTGAGTGGATTACCTAAGCCCGCGGGGTCAAGACCCGCCTGGGCAACTTGACGAGCCCTCATCTCTACAACAAATCAAAAACTTAGCCGGGCGTGGTAGCGCATGCCTGTAGTTCCAGCTACTTGGAAGGCTGAGGCGGAAGGATCGCCGGAGCCCAGCAGGTCAAGGCTGCGGTGGCCGGGAGTGGCCACTGCACTCCAGTATGGGCGACAGAGTGAGACTCCAACTCAAAAATAAATAAATAAAAAACAAAAAATAAAAATTTAAAAATTTAAAAAATATAAAATATCCAAATTATCAGTGTTTCCTGATTGGTATAAAAAATAAAATATGCAAATGTTTATAAAGCAAGATCACACAGATGTTTTTAAAATCATGCACGGAAGACAAACTGGAAAAAATGTTTATATGTAATAGCAGAGAAGGGATAAGAAATAAGAACACCTACAAATGGAAAACATCAATAACGTAAGAGAAAACTGGACAAAGGATATGTAATGAACATAGAGTTGAAAAAAAGGACAAGTTTCTCCTAAACATATTAAACAATTTTCAGCATCACGAATAATAAGAGAAATACAAATTAAAACTATACTGCGATTCTATTTTAACCTATCAGACTAAAGAGATAAAAATGATCACACACTATGTTGATGAGCCTCTGGGAGAAGAGACACCATCTACACTGGTGATAAAGCATAAATTGTCCCACCTCTCTAAAAAACCTAAGCTGCTAATAATTAGCAAATTACAAATGTACAGCTCTTTTGACCAAGCAAATTATCATTCAGGAATTACTTATATTTATGTACACACACACACACAAACATACACAAACTGATATATGTATAAAGTCTATACTGTAGAACAGTTTTTACAGCAAAAGATTAGGGAAAAAAGCCAAATGTCAGCCGGGCTCGGTGGCTCAGCCTGTAATCCCGTGCCTTTGGGAGGCTGAGGTGAGTGGATTGCCTGAGCCCACGGGTTCGAGACCCGCCTGGGCAGGCGAGACCTCATCTCTACAATAAAATCAAAAAATTAGCCAGGCATGATAGTGCGCGCCTGTAATTCCGGCTGCTCAGAAGGCTGAGGCAGAAGGATCGCCAGAGCCCAGCAGGTCGAGGCTGCAGTGGCAGGGAGCGGCCACTGCACTCCAGTCTGGGCGACAGAGTGAGACTCCAACTCAAAAAAAAAAAAAAAAAAGCCAAATGTCTATCAAGAGAAGATTGATTAAATAAACTATGAGGCCAGGTGTGGTGGCTCATACCTGTAATCCCAGCATTTTAAGAGGCTGCAGCAGAAGGATTGCTTGAGCCCAAAAGTTCGAGACCATTCTGGGCAACATAGTGAGACCTTATCTTTACAAAAAAACCACAAGTGAGCTGGGCATGATAGCATACCTGTAGTCCCAGCTACTGGAGAGGCTGAAATGATAGGATCACCTAAGCCCAGGAAGTGGAGGCTGCAGTGAGTCATGCACTCCAGCCTAGACAAGAGTGAGATCCAGACTTAAAAATAAATAAATAACCAAAGGTACACTCATTCAGTGTAATATTATGCAGTTCTAAAGAAAGTGAATCAAAATTAGGAAGCTCTATAAATGGATATGGGACAATTTCCAAGACATACTGTTAAGCGAAAAGTTTCAAAACTAGATTTATGTTACCATCTATGCTTTAGAAAAAAGAAAGAAAGAAAACCAGGTGCCATGGTTCATACCTGTAATCCCAACACTCTGGGAGGCAGAGGCAGGAGGACTGCCTGAGCCCAGTAGTTCAAGACTAGACTGGGCAACTTAGCGAGACCTCATCTCTACAAAAAAAAAAAAAAAAATCAAAAGAATTAGCTGGGCATAGTGATGTGCACCAACAGACTCAGCTACTCAGGATGCTGATGCAAAGGATCAGCCCAAGAGGTCGAGGCTGCAGTGAGACCTGATCGTGCCACTGCACTCCAGCCTGGATGACAGAGTGAGATTCCAACTCCAAAAAAACAGAAAGGACATATACATATTTGCTTGAATTACTAATTATACTGTTGCTTCAAGAAAGGGAAACTAGGTAGTCTGGGAATAGTGGTGGAAGAAAGATTTTTCAACTTTTAATTTTTGATCCATGAGAACACATTGCCTATTCAAAATCAATAAAATGCAGGTATAAACTGTACCCTAGAAAATAAAAAATACACTGAAAGGAAATAAACAAAATGTCAGCAATAGAAATTAGATGTCTCAGGAAATTAGAAGACATGTGTTTCGTGTTAACTTTTCTGCCATTTTCCTTTCCATGATTTATGAGCAAAACCAAATTAAGTAGAGCAACATACACTAATAAACTATAGTCAAGTACTAGTTTCAAAAATCCAATTTTTTGTTTCTATAAACTAGTAAGTAAATCATATCTCTTTAAAACAGAAATTTCCAACACATTGCCAGTAACCAAAATAAATCTCAAACACATGCAACACAACATTTAACAAAATGTATTTGAGGCCAACTACAACCTGCAGGTCATATTTAGCCCACTGACTACTTTTAGAGTCTAGTAAGGTAGGAATGGCTTCTACACTTTTAAGGGATTATAAAAACAAAAAAAGAGAGGATTGTGTGACAGACATCCTATATAGTCCACAAAGCCTAAAATATTTACTATCTGGTCTTATACAGAAAGTGTTTCCCAACCTCTGCATTAGAATAAAATAATGTAAACAGTAACTTATAGTCATTATGAGAAGATTTCAAACTACAGTTCCGGTAGATTAGCGATTTGCTTTTTGAGGTAAATTAATGCTTTAACTTACTTTGCTTTATTAAAATCTCTTAATAATTTAAAAATCATAAACAAGCCGGGCTCGGTGGCTCAGCCTGTAATCTCACCTAGGGAGGCTGAGGTGAGTGAACTGTGTGAGCTCGCAGGTTCGAGACCCGCCTGGGCAACTTGGCGACACCTCATCTCCACAATAAATCAAAAAAATTAGCCAGGCATGGTACTGCGCCTGTAGTTTCAACTACTTGAAGGCTGAGGCGGAAGGATCGCAAGAGTCCAGCAGGTAGAGGCTGCGGTGGCCAGGAGCAGCCACTGCACTCCAGTCTGGGTGACAGAGTGAGACTCCAACTCAAAAAAAATAAAAAATAAAAATCACAAACAAAAAGTTAAGGATCAAAACCCCCAAAAAAATCATATTATGAGCTTAACTTACTTCTGGAATTGGTCTTAATATATTTCAGTGCAACATATCTTGCAAAATGATACATCAGATGAATAAACTTAGGACCACCAGGAGAAAGAAATAGTGAACCAACAACTTGAGGAAAGATTTCACATTCAGCCTGTGGAGAAAATAAATAAGATTATTTGAAGACCTTATCAACAATAACTTACATTTATGTCACTTTTTTTGAAGGGGACAACAGTCTTGCAGTGGAAGCTCTGCATGTCTGTGAGCACCTCACTATAGGGTGGCAGCAACTTGCCACTACCTCTCCATAGCAGGAAACATGTTCAATTCTGCTGCAGAGTGGGAAGCAGTTGTAGGAGGTAAGGCCTTGGCCAGCCGCTAGCTCCCCATGGCTGCCTCCTCATATCATACTATTATTTTCAAAGCATAAAACAATTGATCAGGATTATTCCATCTGAGTCATACATTGTTTTTGGTTTTTCTAAATTCTAGGTGGACTTGGTCACAAAAAAACAGTAATATAGCCCCAATTATCAACACTATTTGGGGAAACAAGCTAAAGTAATCTATGGTCCAAGTTTTCTTTCAATAAAAACTAGGACATAAACGCCCAGGAACTCTTAATCTGATATCCAGTATCCCTGGCCCACAAAGCTGGTTTCTTAGAATGACCTAGAATCCCAACCAAAAAGCAACAAAAAATACTACTATAGGCCACGTGCAGTGGCTCACACCTGTAACCCCATGTGGCCGTGAGGGTGCCACTGCCCTCCAGCCTGGGTGACAGAATGAGACTCCAACACAAAAAACAAAAAATTAAAATTTTAAAATTTTAAAAAAGCAGGCGCAGTGGATGACACCTGTAATCCCAGTACTTTAGGAGGCAGAAGGGAGAGGACTGCCTGAGCTCAGCGGTTTGAGACCAGTCTGGGCAATTTGGCAAGACCTCGTGCCTACAATAAATCAAAAAATTAGCCAGTTGTGGTGGCATGCAGCTGTAGTTCCAGCTACTTGGAAGGCGGAGGTAGAAGGATTGCCTGAGCCTAGCAGGTCAGTGCTGGGATGGCCATGAGCCTGCCACTGCACTCCAGCCTGGATGACAGTGAGAATCTGACTCAAAAAAATAATTAGCTAAAATTTTTGCCTGAGCCCACGGGTTCAAGACTTGTCTGGGAAACTTGGCGAGACTTCATCTCTACAATACATCAAAAATCAGCCGGGCGTGGTAGCACGCGCCTGTAGTTCCAGCTACTTGGAAGGCTGAGGCAGAAGGATCGCCAGAGACCAGCAGGTCAAGGCTGCGGTGGCCGGGAACGGTCACTGCACTCCAGTCTGGGCGACGGAGTGAGACTCCAACTAAAAAAAAAAAAAAATTTTTTTTAATAATAATTAGGCCGGCCTCAGTGGCTCAGCCTGTAAACCCACACTTTGGGAGCCCGCAGGTTGAAGACCCGCCTGGGCAACTTGGCAAGACCTCATCTCTACAATAAAACAAAAAATTAGCCGGGCATGGTAGCGCACGCCTGTAGTTCCAGCTACTCAGAAAGCTGAGGCGGAAGGATTGCCGGAGCCCAGCAGGTCGAGGCTGCAGTGGCTGGGAGCGGCCACTGCACTCCAGTCTGGGCGACAGAGTGAGACTCCAACTCAAAAATAATAATAATAATAATAATAATTAGCCTGGCATGGTGGTACATGTCTATAATCCCAGCAACTAGGGGGGCTGCCTGAAGCAGAAGGATCTCCTGAGCCCAGTTATCAAGGCTGTGGTAAGTCATGATCGTGCCACTACACTACAGCCTGTCTCTGTCTCTCTCTCTCTCTCTCTCTCTCTCTCTCTCTCTCTCTCTCTCTCTCTCTCACACTCACATTCTCACACACACACACACACGCACACGCACACGCGCACAAACACATACACACAAGTATTTAAAATAGTTCACTCCAACTGGGCACAGTGGCTCAGCCTGTAATCCTGCACTTAGGGAGGCTGAGGTGAGTGGATTGCATTAGCCCACGGGTTCATGACCCGCATGGGCAACTTGGCGAGACCTCATCTCTACAATAAATCAAAAATTAGCCAGGCGTGGTATCACGCACCTGTAGTTTCAGCTACTTGGAAGGCTGAGGCAGAAGGATCGCTGGAGCCCAGCAGGTCGAG
>NW_007251299.1:815440-824823 GCF_000164805.1 Carlito syrichta
CAACCAAAAAAAAAAAAAAAAAAAAAATTCACCTCTAAAAGATTAATAGTTTTTCTTCTAAAAAATTTCCAGCTAGGCATGGAGGCCAAGGTGAGAGGATTACCTGAGCTCAGGGGTTTGAGACCAACCTGGGCAACTTGGTGAGATCTCATCTCCACAATAAATCAAAAAACAATCCAGGCGTAGTAGCGCACACCTGTAGTTCCAGCTACTTGGAAGGCTGAGGCGGACGGATCGCCGGAGCCCAGCAGGTCGAAGCTGCAGTGGTGGCTGTTGAGCGTGCCATTGCACTCCAGCCTGGGCAACAGAGTAAGACTCCAACTCAATATAAAATAAAATAAAAAACAGGCTGGGCTCGGTGGCTCATCCTGTAATCCCAGCACTTTAGGAGGCCGAGGCGAGAGAAACGCCTGAGCCCGCGGGTTCGGGACCCGCCCAGGCAACTTGGTGAGACTTCATGTCTATAATAAATCAAAAACTAGCCGGGTATGGTAGCACATGCCTGTAGTTCCAGCTACTTGGAAGACTGACGCAGAAAGACCACCAGAGCCCAGCAGGTTGGGAGCCTGCCGCTGCACTCCAGCCTGGGCAACAGAGTGAGACTCCAACTCAGAAAAAAAAAAAAAAAATTTCCAGGCAACCTCCTTCAAGGAGGGAGCTTTTTTCTGTCTTCTCAATAAATCCTACTTTCAAGAAAAAAATTTCCATCTTCCAAAAGGAGAATACTTACAGAAATCCTTTTTAACCATTCGCAGCAATGTTTCCGGAATTCAGCATCACTTTTTTGGTCAAATGGAGGCCAACATAATCTTAAAAACAAAAGTAAAAATGTCAGAATTATGAACAAATATATTATTTTATAATATTTAAGTATAATAAAAATATTTTATTAAAATATTAAACTTATTTCATATACTAGAAATAGTAAAGCTAAATGAACCTAACATTCTTTATTACAACTAAAGATACATCAATCTGTGAGAAATTAAAATTTTTTCTTTATAAATACCTCAAAGGTTGGTCCAGTTTAATGCAAATAACTATAATAAATCAAAAAAACACTAAATGAGCCACTATTAAAAATTACTGGAAGCCCAAGGATTCAAGACCAGCCTAGGCAACTTGGTGAGACCTCATCTCTACAATAAATCACAAAAAAATTAGCCAGACATGGTGGCGGGAGCCTGTAGTTCCAGCTACTTGGAAGGCTGAGGCAGAAGGATCTCCGGAGCCCAGCAGGTCGAGGCTGCGGTGGCCAGGAGCGTGCCACTGTACTCTAGTCTGGGAGACAGAGTGAGACTCCAACTCAAACAAACAAAAAAAAAAAGAGGCCAGGTGCGGTAGCTCACACCTGTAATCCCAGCACTTTGGGAGGCTGAGGTGAGAGGATTGACTGAGCCCAGGGGTTTGAGAGCAGCCTGGGCAACTTAGCAAGATCTCATCTCCACAATTAATCAAAAAAAAAACAGCCAGGCATGGTAGTACGTGCCTGTAGTTCCAGCTACTTGGAAAGCCGAGGCGGAAGGATCACCTGAGTCCAGCAGGTTGAGGCTGTGGTGGCCGTGAGCATGCCACTGCTCTACAGCCTGGACGACAGAGTGAGACTCCAACTCAAAAAAATAAAAAATGAAAAAGAACATAAAGAATATTAGGAACTAATTTTATAAAATAAAAACTATACTATCTGTAAGCTACACAAATATTTTAAGAGCTGTACCAAAGAAAAATCACCTAGGTTTATAAAGGTTAACCAATAAATTTTTAAGACTCAAACCTGAATTTTGTAAAATCCATTCAAAACAACAGGTAAAGGTCAAGTTGAAATTACATTAACACAGCCAGGCTCGGTGGCTCAGCCTGTAATCCCGCGCCTTTGGGAGGCTGAGGTGAGTGGATTGCCTGAGCCCACGGGTTCGAGACCTGTGCAGGCGAGACCTCATCTCTACAACAGATCAAAAAATTAGCCGGGCGTGGTAGTGCGCGCCTGTAGTTCCAGCTACTTGGAAGGCTGAGGAGGCAGGATCGCCGGAGCCCCGCAGGTCGAGGCTGCGGTGGCTGGGAACGGCCACTGCACTCCAGTCTGAGTGACAGAATGAGACTCCAACTCAAAAAATAAAAATGAAAAAATAAGAAACTACATTAACACATAGTCCATTTTCAGATTTGCAAATAACTACTTAAGAAAAGAAAATGAAATCATGTTTCCTTACTTGAAAACTTCTTTGGTGAGAGACTGGTCCAGCGTTTGAAACAAAAAATAAGAAACTATATAAAAGGCATCACGGTTCTGCTTGTCAAACATGTTCCTAGTGGTTAAAAATGAAACAGAAGTCAGGGGGAAAAAAAGGAAAATGGTTAATAAACTAAACATCGAAAGCTGCATAAGAGACACAAATTAGTATTTTTCATTCTCCTCAAGAGGTCGAGGCAAATTAATTTTTCTCATTTATGTATAGTGTGTAACCAATTAAGAAAAACATACAAGTTTTTATTTACTGATGCTTTTTTTTTTTTTTTTTGAGTTGGAGCCTCACTCTGTCACCCAGACTGGAGTGCACTGGCCACTCCCAGTCACCGCAGCCTTGACCTGCTGGGCTCTGGCGATCCTTCCACCTCAACCTTCCAAGTAGCTGGAACTACAAGCGCATGCTACCACGCCCAGCTAATTTTTTGCTTTATTGTAAAGATGAGGTCTCGCCAAGTTGCCTAGGCAGGTCTCAAACCCGCGGGCTCAGGCAATCCACTCACCTCAGCCTCCAAAGGCACGGGATGATAGGCTGAGCCACCGAGCTCGGCTTATTTACTGATTCTTAAAACACAGATCCATGCCAGGCGTGGTGCCTCATGCCTACAATCCCAACACCTTGGGAGGCAGAGGCCAGAGGAATGCTTAAGCTCAGGAGTTCAATACCAGCCTGGGCAACAAAAGGAGACCTCTTCTCTACAAAAAAATCAAAAGATAAGCCAGCCGTCGTGGCAGGTGGAAGGATACCTGAGCCCAGGAGTTTGTGGCTGCAGTGAGCCATGACTGTGTTCCATGCTACTGTACTCCAACCTAGGCAACAGAGGGAGACCCTGACTCAAAAATAAAAATAAATACATAATTTTAAAAACAGATCCAATAGCAAAAGACTGGCAGAACTTGCTTAATTTTTTAAGCAAATTTGGTGCCACATTCAAACTTAAAGCATTTTAAAGGAGACATCGGTTTCGAGATGGTGGATCCTGCAGAGAAAGGGAACAATCATGTGCTGGTGAGAGGATGTGAAGCAGTACAGTCATTATGGAAAACCATATGGAAGATTCTCAAAAAACTAAACATGCAACTGCCATATGACCCAGCTACTCCACTATGGGGAATACATCCAAAAGGAAGGAAAGCTGTATAGGGAAGAGCTGTCTGCACGCTCATGTTTACTGCAGCACATTAAGCGTCCATCAACAGGTGAACAGATAAAGATAATATGGTATATACACAACAGAATATGACTCAACCATAAAAGGAGGGGTGGGCAGGGTGGCGCACGCCTATAATCCCAGCACTTTGGAAGGCCGAGGTGAGAGGACTGCCTGAGCCGGCGGGTTCGAGACCAGCCCGGGCAACTTGGTGAGACCTTGTCTCTACAATAAATCCAAAAACAAAAATTAGCCGGGTGTGGTGGCGCGCGCAGCCTGTGGTTCCAGCTACTTGGAAGGCTGAGGGGGGAGGATGGCCTGAGCCCAGGAGGTCGAGGCTGCGGTGGCCGTGAGCGTGCCACCGCACTCCAGCCTGGGCGACAGAGTGGGACTCCGACTCAAAAAAACAGAGAAAGGCCTCATCAGAACCTGGTGAATGCCACCCCACGGGTGGTCCGTTTTCGAAACGGACAACGCACTTCATACGTGGACAGCAGTAACGTCTCAAAAATAGTTAGCAAACAAAAACTCCACCCCGGCTCCAAGCCTGGACGGCAAGAGCTCCCAACACAGCTGGAAAAGGTCAACAGAGGAAAGGCAGAGGAGGAGAAAGGGCGTCTTCTGAGAGCTACCCACCCCGTGCAATGGCACGGTAGGGGAGACCAAGACACTTTGGGGATCTTTTGAAAGGAGAAACAGAGGCCGGAGCACTTGATGCCATCGGCCGTCGGCTGGCCACACCGCAACGCTCCACCGTGGATGAGCCCGCGGGCGCCGCCAAGGAAGGGCGGGTCGCCCCCGAGGCCTCCCCGCCCCCCGGCGCGGGCTTCCCCCTCCCCGCCGGCCCCGGCCTCCTTACACTCCGAGGTGCGTGTGCGACACGACCTTCCCGCAGGCGGCGGTGGCCGGGCCGGGGTCGAAGCCGAGCGCCTGCAGATACATCCAGAGGTGCTGCTTCTCGAAAGAGGGGGCGGAGGCCGAGCTCATCTTGGCGGCGGGCGCGGCGACGGCAGAGAAAGGGACACGCAGGCCCGGGCGGACTCCGAGGGCCCTCCGGACCCCTCCCTCCGCGCAGACGGAGGGCGCCGCCGCCCCTCCAAGACCCGCCGTCCGCTCCTCTCTCGCCCGGAGCTGCTTCGCCTCCCAGTCAAGTCTCGGGGAGACGGAGCCTCCCGCCGCGGCCGGACCACCGCCGCCCGAGCGGAGCCACCAACAAACCGAGACTCCCGCGCTTCAGGAAGAGCGGACTGCGCCTGCGCCGCCTGGCTTCCGAAGGAGGCGGGACTTCCTTGGAGGACTGTATCTCCCGCCAAGCAACGCGCCCGTTCCTCCGTCCCTTCCGGCTACGCCCAGCCGCGAAACTACAAGAGCCACCGGGCCTTGCGCGCCTTGCGGCTTGGCCTGCGCTTGCGCAGCCGCTCTTTTGCGGAGCCAGTGGGGGCTTTGTTTCGGAACTGGTGTTTGGCGCCCTTTTGCTCCTTTACGCTAGTTGTTTTGTCAGATAAAAACTGCAGGTGGTCGGGCGCGGTGGCTCACGCTTGTAATCCCAGCCCTTTGGGAGGTGGAGACGAGAGGATCACCTGGGTTCGAGACTAGCCTGGGCAACGTGGTGAGACCCACCCCCCCATCTCTACAACACATCAAAAACTTAGCCGGGCATGGTGGCGCGCGCCTGTAATTCCCGCTACTTGGAAGGCTGAGGCGGAAGGATCGCCGGAGCCCAGCAGGTCGAGGCTGCGGTCGCCGTGAGCGTGCCACTGCGCTCCAGCCTGGGCGACAGAGTAAGACTCCGACCAAAAAAAAAAGTGTAGTTGGAGTACTGTGGCTCGGGGTGTGGGAAAAGCACTGCTTCCATCCTCAGCTCTTCTCACCAGCTGCATCCAATCAAGTCACCTAACCTCTGAGCCTCAGTTCTCTCACGAGCACACATTTTCTTGGCCCTCAAATGCTGAGTGAGCCTTTCATCTTCCTGCTCTCACCGAAATCTTGCTCTCTTGCCCCCATGCAGCTTCCCCCTGCAGTCCTCTCAACTGATGGCTGTCTTCTCTTGCAAACTCCACGTACAACAGGGCCTGGAAGTGGGTTGGGTAACCTACTTATTGCTTATTGCCATCTCTGGCAATTAGTGCCTTCTGCCTCCCGAAAATCACACGGTGAAGTTTATACTGGCACCCATAACTCTTCACTGTGGAAGGCATCTAAAAGATCTCTGATTTGCTGGATCTCATTCTAAGATTTAGCACTGAATTTCTTCTCTCTCCAACATTGCCCCTGGGTTAATTTGGGGTAATTTCCACATCTTTATTTTTTTTTTCCTCTGAGACAGGGTCCACTGTGTCGCCCAGGCTGAAGTGCAATGGTGCAATTGTTGGCTCACTGTAGCCTCTAACTCCTGGGCTTAACTGATCCTTGTGCCTCAGCCTCCCGAGTAGCTGACTACAGGAGCACACCACCACACCCAGATAATTTTTTTTTTTTGTAGAAATGGGGTCTCAGTATGTTGCCCAAGTTGAATTTCAATGTTTCCGAGACGCCAGGGGTTCATTTGGGGCCCTGTTGCTCATGGCAGAAAGCCAACAAATATTGTAGGGGAAGAAACCTTTTTATTTGGATGATATACACCAAGGAGATTATCTCAAATCCGTCTCTCCATCCCACCAAAGCCAGGAGTTTATATAGTGGGGCAAGAATGTAGAAAATAGGAACTAGGGAGTGGTAAGGAAGAGCAGTTGGTAAACAGGAATTGAGGAGGGATAAGAAGAGTTGGCAAACAGGTGGGGTCCGGTATC
Source organism: Carlito syrichta (assembly GCF_000164805.1). Lineage (NCBI taxonomy): Eukaryota > Metazoa > Chordata > Mammalia > Primates > Tarsiidae > Carlito > Carlito syrichta. The sequence goes on from NW_007251299.1 coordinate 821,626, forward strand.
TTATTATCTGGAGGCTGTGACCTGCTGGGATTCAGTTTCTCCATACTACAGGTCTGAGAATTGGTTTCCTGAGAAAGGAACTCAGATAAGACAAATGTAAGTTTCAAGCTTTAAGACCAGGCGTGTCAATTTCCATGTTTATTCCAAAAACTGTAACCATTAGTTCTATGGAGATATTGGACTGGTTTCAAATGTCCATGTAGGTGACCTTACCAATACCCTGGACTCTCAGTTCCTTGACCTCCTCTCCAATAACTTTGTCTTTTTTTTCTGAGTCGGTGTCTCACTCTGTTACCCAGGCTGGAGTGCAGTGGCACACTCAACAGCCACTGCAGCTTTGACCTGCTGGGCTCAGGCAATCCTTCCAAGTAGCCAGAACTACAGGTGTGCGCCACCACACTCAGCTAATTTTTTTTTTTTAGTTTTTATTGTAGAGATGAGGTCTCACCATGTTTCCCAGGCTGGTCTCAAACCCGCAGGCTCAGGCAATCCTCTCATCATCTCCGCCTCCCAAAGTGCTGGGATCACAGGCACGAACCACCGCGCCCAGCTAACCTTGTCTTTCATTCTACCTCAGCCACTCACTTACTTCCATGGTCCATAACCGTAGACTTTATCAATTACTGCCATCCCTCTATAATCTTAAATTCAGCCACCACCGCCTCACATTCTAGGTTAATCCCTTTAGATCTTCCAACAGTCCTTGAACCACCAGAACATCTAATTATTTTGTCTCTTCACTCTTAACTTCCTTCATATTATTATAATGATTAACTTGAACACATCATCAGCTCCCTGGCCCCTTAAAAATCTCTTTGCCAGATTTATCTGGCAAAACCCAAGTCCCTGTAAAAAATCAGTTTTTGGTCAGGCTTGGTGGCTCAGTCTGTAATTCCAGCACTTTGGGCGGCCGAGGTGAGTGGATTGCTTCAGCCCACAGGTTCGAGACCAGCCCAGGGAGACCTCATCTCTACAAAAAAAAAAAAAATAGCTGGGCGTGGTAGCATGCATCTGTAGTTCCAGCTACTCAGAAGGCTGAGGCGGAAGGATCGCCAGAGCCCAAAGGGTCAATGCTGGAGTGGCCGTAAGTGTGCCACTACACTCCAGCTTGGGAAACGGAGTGAGACTCAACTCACAAAAAAAAAATCAGTTCTCTGCCTACTCCACCCCTGCAGCTTAACAGCTAAACACAATCACTATGCCTGGTCTCACTCAAAATTCATGGCTCAAGTGAGTTCTTGGGCCTGGCACCCAAGCCCTGTTATTAAATCTCACTCTCCACACAATTATGTGTATCTTCTCTCCTTTAGACCTCCAATACCTTCTTTTCCCTCCTCAATGAAAGATGATCTTTTTCATTCTCAGTTAATAGATGCTTCCAGGAAAGATCTTCCATCAACAGTTTACCAACCTAGGCAGAGTCGAGAGGATTGCCTGAGCCCAGGGGTTTGAGACAAGCCTGGGCAACAAAGTGAGATCTTGTCTCTACAATAAATCACAAAATTAACCTGGCATGGTGGCAGACGCCTATAGTTCCAGCTATTTGGAAGGCTGAGGCTGAAGGATTCCTGAGCCCAGCAGGTAGAGGTTAAAGTAGCCCTGATTGTGCCACTGCACTTAAATTAAAAAAAAAAAAAAGAAACCACCAGTTTACCAACCTGCCCATATAGTTCTCCTTCTCTCGTGTTAATCTCAGTGAACCAAGGTATGCCTTCCTAAGGCCAGTCATTCTATTTATTCTAGGGATCACATTCTTTTTCCCCTACTCAAGGAGTTTGCTCCAGTATTTGTCCTCTACTTTCTTCTGCATTATCACTTCTTCCCATCAATGCTCTAATATCATCCATTATTTAACAAAATAAAAAATCCTTTAACCCCTGTTAACAAAAAACAAAAACAAAACAAAACCCAGAATGTATAAATTTAGCAAAGGCAAGGAGACTTTCTTTCTTTTTTTTTTTTTTTTTGAGCTGGAATCTCACTCTGTTGCCCAGACTGGAGTGCAGTGGCCGCTCCCAGCCACCGCAGCCTCGACCTGCTGGGCTCTGGCAATCCTTCCGCCTCAGCCTTCCAAGTAGCCAGAATTACTGGCATGCGCTACCACGCCCAGCTGATTTTTTTATTTATTGTAGAGATGAGGTCTTGCTGCCCAGGCGGGTTTCGAACCCGCGGGCTCAGGCAATCCACTCACCTCAGCCTCCCAAAGGCGCGGGATTACAGGCTGAGCCACCGAGCCCGGCTGGAGATTTTATTTCTTTTTTTTTTGAGCTGGAGTCTCACTCTGTCGCCCAGACTGGAGTGCAGTGCTAAAGGGTTACCAGCCTGCAGGGTGGCCAACCCTATAAGCCAAGAATCGGCCTCTGGCCAGACCAGAAACACTTGGAAGGTGGAGGTGTTGGGGGAGGAGTTTTAGGCCCAATTGGCTAAACATATTCAACAGGTTACAGGAGGAGCTATGAATATTCATGATGATGGTCCAGACACATGTACATTGGACAAACACGCACAAAACATACCACCCATGTTCACTCCAGGGTGGAGACTTAACATTTAAATGTATTACAACTACGCCCTATATGTCAAAGGTCTTTTCAGGGCTTGAAGGCACATTAAGCACACAGTCTCTGTAAACTGGCCAGGACTAGTCTGTGGTCAGGGGTCTATTTACCAGAAGAAAGTTACTGAAATCAGTCAATCAAAAGTTTATTCAATCAAAAGCTGTACATACTAACCACTGATAGAACAGGCACCAGGAGTCAGCATCTGTGACATTATAATTGTTTTCTTTTCTTTTCCCTTTTCTTTTTCTTTTTTTTCTTTTTTTTTGATTCAGAGTCTCACTCCATCATCCAGGCTGGAGTGCAGTGGCATGCTCACGGCCACCCCAGAGTCGACCCACTGGGCTCTGGCAATCAGCCGGAACTACAGGCAAACGCTACCATGCCCGGCTAATTTTTGATTTTCTTTTTTTTTAATTGTAGAGACAAGGTCTCGCCAAGTTGTCCGGGCCAGTCTCGAACCCGTGGGCTCAGGCGATCCTCTTGGCTCAGCCTCCCAAAGTGCTGAGATGACATAATTGCTTACCTACAGGCCAGTGCTTGTTTAGCTGCTAGAGAAAAACAAAAACAAAAACAAAAAACCTTGTGGCAGTTAGAACATAGTTTATTCTTTTTTTTTTTTTTTTGAGTTGGAGTCCCA
>NW_007251299.1:824843-827887 GCF_000164805.1 Carlito syrichta
ACCGCAGCCTCGACCTGCTGGGCTCCGGCGATCCTTCCACCTCAGTCTTCCAAGTAGCCGAAATTACGGGCATGTGCTACCACGCCCGGCTGATTTTTTGATTTATTGTAGAGATAGTTTATTCTTTAGGTGTGGGGAGGGTACATGGCTTAACCCTTGCCTGGCATGGTTTTAGGTCCTGTTTATAATTTGGCATCTTATTGCCTCAAAGAGTCTGTTCTGTCAGTCTTATAGTCTCTATTTTAACGTTTACACGGAGCCAGGCATGGTGGCTCGTGCCTGTAATCCCAACACTTTGGGAGGCTGAGGCAAGAGGACTGCTTGAGTGCAGGAGCTCGAGACCAGCCTGGGGAACACAGTGAGACCTTGTCACTACAAAAAAGTCAAAAATTAGCCAGACATGGTACATACCTGTAGTCCCAACTACTCAGGAAGCTAAAGCGGATCGTCTAAACCCAGGAGATGGAGGCTGCGGTGAGCTGTGATGGTGCCACTGCACTCCAGCCTGGGCAACAGAATGAGACCCTGACTCAAAACATGCGCGCGCGCGCACGCGCGCACACACACACACACACACACACAATTGCTGGCCAGCTGTATTTAAACTCCAGGAGGGTGTATAATGAGGTGTGGCTGACCTCCCTTCTCGTTCATAGTGAAGAGCTCCATTTTAAGGCTTTTCTGGGGTCCTTATGACCAGGAGGAGGTGTTCAGTCAGTGTGGAGGCTTAGGATCTTATTTTTAGTTTACACCCCAGTGCTTTTCTAGCCACCATTCCATTCCTCTTTGCTGCAAAATATCCCCAAAACCTTGGTCTATGCCTACCTCATCATTGGCGGTAACTTGACAAGGCCACTTGTATTGATGAGTGTTTTTGTTTGAGTCAGGGACTCCCTCTGTCACCCAGTAGTGCAGTGGCATGATCACACAATCATGGCTCACTGCAGCCTCAAACTCCTGGGCTCAGGTGGTCCTTCCACCTAGGCCTTTCCAGAAGCTGGGACTACAGGTGCATGTCCCCATACCTGGCTGACTTTTTTTTTTCCTAGTGACAAGATATCTCTTTGTTGCCCCAAATAGTTACCTAATTTCCTACAGCCTGGGTTCTACTGACTGCATCCTCATGGTGCAGTTAAACGTGTTCAACTGTCCATGCCCTCTGTATTCCCTTCAAATTAGGACCTGGATCCAGACTGATTCATTAAAACTACTTCTATTTTACAGATGAGAAAACAGAGACGAAGAGAAGTTAAGTAATTTGCTCAAGATCACAGAGTTAGTAAGTGGCAGAGTGAGATTAGAAGCCAGTCTGAGCTGGGTGTGGTAGCTCACGCCTGTAAACCCAGTACTTTGAGAGGTGGAGGCGAAAGGACTGCCTGAGTCCAGGGGTTCGAGACCAGCCTGCACAACTTGGTGAGACCTCGTCTCTACAGTTAATCAAAAAATAAGTCAGGCACAGTCATGCATGCCAGTGGTTCCAGCTACTTGGAAGGCTGAGGCGGAAGGATCACTTGAGCCCAGCAGATCAAGGCTGTGGTAGCCATGAGCATACCACTGCACTCCAGCCTGGGCGACAGAGTGAGATGCCAACTCAAAAAAAAAAGAAAAGAAGCCAAAAAATAGAGCAACGTGCCTCAAAGCCACAGGACTAAAATCATGAGCATGAAGTTTAATGTGACACAGATTTCATATTCAACCAAAAAAGGTATTTTTATTGTTGTTATTCAACGTTGTGCCGTGAGAGGACAGGGCCATGAGCATGTGAATGATTTGATCCATGCTCCTCTTCCAAAGCTATTATATCTGGAATTTCATCAGTCTCAGATGTCAGGTCTATGATGGTAAAATCAAACACCTGTAAAAGAAGAATCTTGGCTGTTAAAACAAACACTAATGAAGTGAGCTGTCAGATCCATGCTTGCACATGGCTCACATGGCTTTAATTACTGCATGTGAATGAAGCTTCCTTTCTCCATAGCTGTGTTCCTTGAAAAGATATTTGTAGTCTTGTTCCTGCAATTCACTCATATTATAAAAGCATTAAGGAAACCTCTATTTTAAAAAAATTTTTTTGTAGAGATGGGGTTTCACTATAGTGCCCAGGCTGGTCTTGAATTCCTGGCCTCAAGAAATCATCCTACCTTGGTCTCCCAAAGTGCTAGAGTAACAGGTGTGAGCCAGCACGCCTGGCCTATTACTTTCTTAAAAACAATAATACTAGCCGGGCTTGGTGGCTCAGCCTGTAATCCCACGCCTTTGGGAGGCTGAGGTGAGTGGATTGCCTGAGCCCGCGGGTTCGAGACCCGCCTGGGCAGCGAGACCTCATCTCTACAATAAATCAAAAAATTAGCCGGGCGTGGTAGTGTGCGCCTGTAATTCTGGCTACTCGGAAGGCTGAGACGGAAGGATCGCTGGAGCCCAGCAGGCGAGGCTGTGGTGGCCGGGAGTGGCCACTGCACTCCAGTCTGGGCGACCGAGTGAAACTCCAACTCAAAACAAAAACAAAAACAAAAAACAATAATACTCCACTGTTCCCTAAGTCTGGCTTCCAATAATATAAACTCTTTGGGAAATGTCTAGGAATTGAAGAAACCATCACAAAGCCCTGGCACCTCTCTGTATAGGAGAGACTTCAGTTACAAGAGACACTGCCAGACCTTATTTTACATATAATTTTTTTGCTTGTTCTGCATTTGTTTGTTTGTCCACCTCAACCTCCCCAGTAGCTGGGACTACAGGTGTGCACTACCACACATAATTTTTTTTTTTAATTAGATCTCACTGTGTTGTCTAGGCTGGTCTCAAACTCCTGGGCTTAAGCAATCCTCCCACCTTGTCCTCCCAACGTGCTGAGATTACAGGCATGAGCCACTGGACCTGGCCATACATATAATTTTTTTTTTTTTTTCTCACTCTGTTGCCCAGACTGGAGTGCAGTGGCTGCTTCTGGCCCCCGCAGCCCCGACCTGCTGGGCTCCTGCGATCCTTCCTCCTCAGTCTTCCGAGTAGCCGGAATTACAGGCATGTGCTACCACGCCCGGCTA
>NW_007251299.1:827974-830098 GCF_000164805.1 Carlito syrichta
CTCCCAAGGTGCTGGGATTACAGGCTGAGCCACCGAACCCAGCCTACATATAATTTTAATAAGCTAAAAAGGCTGAGCATGGTGGTTCAAGCCTGTAATCCCAGCACTTTGGGAGGCTGAGGTGAGGGAACTGCCTGAGCGCATGGGTTCAAGAACAGCCTGGGCAACTTGACGAGACCTCATCTCTACAATAAATCAAAAAATATTAGCCAGGCGTGGTAGCATGCGTCTGTAGTTCCGGCTCCTTGGAAGGCCGAGGTGGAAGGTTTGCAAGAACCCAGCAGGTCAATGCTGGGGTGGCCATGAGCATGCCACTGCACTCCAGCCTGGGTGACAGGGTGAGAGTCTGACTCAAAATAAGTGGGACTCTGACTTGAAATGAAATGAAATAAAATACAAAATAAAATAAAATATTAAATAAAGATCAAAAATGGAAAATTTGATGCTGCTTTTATTTTACCACCACAATAAAAAAGTGGCAGCCAGTCAGGAGGCTGAGGCTGGAGGATCCCTTGAGGCCAGGAGTTTCATCACACTAGTCTGTTGTTTTTGTTTTTGTTTTTTGAGTAGAAGTCTTACTCTTGTCACCCAGGCTGGAGTGGAGTGGCACACTCACGGCCACTGCAGCCTCAACCTGCTGGGCTCAGGTGATCCTTCTGCCTCAGCCTTCCAAGTAGTTGGAACCACAGGCATATGCAGACTAATTTTTTGATTTATTGTAGAGATGAGGTTTTGCCAAGTTGCCCAGTCTGGTCTCGAACCCTTGGGCTCAGGCAATCATCTCACCTCCACCTCCCAAAGTGCTAGGTTTACAGATGTAAGCCACCATGCCTGGCCTATGATTGTACTTGTGAATGGCCACTATACTCCAGTCTGGGCACCATAGTGACAGCCCCTCTCAAAACAAACAAGAAGAGAGAATATTGCTTTGTTCATTACCTGGCTGTTTGTGGCCCTTCCTGCACATTCTCCTAAGCACCCAGGTGTTCAGAGGACTATGTGTATGGTCTAAAGTACAACTTCCACTGGTCCTGAGCGGGTTCAGGTTGGGGAGAGCAAATTGCATTTCAGTTTTATTTTTTTTTTTTTTGAGTTGGAGTCTCACTCTGTCACCCAGACTGGAGTGCAATGGCCGCTCCCGGCCACCGCAGCCTCGACCTGCTGGGCTCCGGTGATCCTTCCGCCTCAGCCTTCCGAGTAGCCGGAATTACAGGTGTGCGCTACCATGCCCGGCTAATTTTTTGATTTTAGTGTAGAGATGAGGTCTCGCCTGCCCAGGCGGATCTCGAACCTGTGGGCTCAGGCAATCCACTCTCCTCAGCCTCCCAAAGGCGTGGGATTATAGGCTGAGCCACTGAGCCCAGCTGCGTTTCAGTTCTTTATGAATGTTCACTCTGCAAGGATTACATCCAGCCTGACAGTCACAAAAGTCAGCAAATATTATACAGACTGGTCCAGGGAATCCACCAGGAAAAGCAACTACTGCAAGTTTAGTTTTTTCAGGTTAAAAGATGTACCTCGTGCCGGGTGCAGTGGCTCATGCCTGTAATCTCAATACTTTGGGAGGCAGAGGTGAGAGGATTGCCTGAGTCCAGGGGTTTGAGACCCAGTCTAGGCAACTTGGTGAGACCTCATCTCTACAATAAATCAAAAAATTTGCCAGGAATGGAGGTGTACACCTGTGATTTCAGCTACTTGGAAGGCTGAAGCGGAAGGATCACCTGAGCCCAGCAGGTCGAGGCTGCGGTGGCCATGAGTGTGCCACTGCACTACAGCCTGAGCAACAGAGACTCTGACTCAAAAAAAAAAACGTGGTGGTCTTGCCTGACCATCTTCATGTGACACTAGAGAAATTATACTGCAGATTTATAAAATAAATCTCTTTTCATTGACATGAACAAGTACACCAGGATGCCAAAAAAATATATACATAATTTTTTTTTTTTTTTTTTTTTTTTGAGTTGGAGTCTCACTCTGTCACCCAGACTGGAGTGCAGTGGCCACTCCCAGCCACCGCAGCCTTGCCTGCTGGGCTCTGGCGATCCTTCCGCCTCAGCCTTCCGAGTAGCCAGAATTGCAGGCATGCGCTACCACGCCCAGTTGATTTTTTGATTTATTGTAGAG
>NW_007251299.1:830118-830900 GCF_000164805.1 Carlito syrichta
TCCCTGCCCAGGCGGGTCTCGAACCCGCGGGGCTCAGGCAATCCACTCACCTCAACCTCCCAAAGGCGCGGGATTACAGGCTAAGCCACCGAGCCCGGCTGAATGTATACATAATTTCACCGTAATCAGAAGTGTCTAGATGTTGATGGCAACCACTTTGATCACCTCTTGTAATTGCAGAAGTCAAACGTGACTTGTATTCATATTATTGGGTATTACAATGCTATTTTTTTTATTATTATTATTTTTAGTTGGAGTCTCACTGTCAGCCAGCCTAGAGTCCAGTGGCATGCTCACAACCAATGCAGCCTCAACCTGCTGGGCTCAGGCGATCCTTCCGCCTCAGCCTTCCAAGAAGCTGGAACTACAGGTGCACACCACCATGCCTGGCTAATTTTTTGATTTTTGTAGAGATAAAGTCTCACCATGTTGCCCAGGCTGGTCTCAAACCCTGGGCTCAAGCAATCCTCTCGGTTCGGCTTCCCAAAGTACTGGGATTGCCAGGCGTGAGCCACTGTACCCGGCGAGTATTACAATTTAAGTACAGTTTGTGCCTTTCTTAAAATGTGAATACAGCCAGGCTCGGTGGCTCAGCCTGTAATCCCGCGCCTTTGGGAGGCTGAGGTGAGTGGATTGCCTGAGGCCGTGGGTTCGAGACCCGTCTGGGCAGCGAGACCTCATCTTTACAATAAATTAAAAACTCAGCCGGGCGTGGTAGCGCACGCCTGTAATTCCGGCTGCTCGGAAGGCTGGGGTGGAAGGATCACCGGAGCCCAGCAGGT
>NW_007251299.1:830953-845490 GCF_000164805.1 Carlito syrichta
CAGGTCGAGGCTGCGGTGGCCGGGAGCGGCCACTGCACTCCAGTCTGGACGATTGAGTGAGACTCCAACTCAAAAAAAAAAAAATGTGAATACATTTTTTGTAGTGGTCTGTAGTTACAGACCACTACAGCAGGAATAAAAGGAGTCTTGCTGAGAATGCCCATCAGGCATGGAGGTTGAACTCAGAATCTGATGCTTACTATGAAACTAACGAGGTTACCAAGACCAGCCCTGTAAAGACAGGAAGCCAGCAATATATTCTTTTCAAGAAAACCAAGTGACCAGATTAGTAGGATTTCCAAAACACAGCATACTGGCACGCAACCATAGGAAGCACCTCTCTCTCATCATAGACTTCAATGATTCCTATATGTGTTACAGGAATTGTCCAGTAGGTGGCACTAAGCATGTTGAAGGTAAGGTGCCTTTTTCTAATTTGCATAAAGCTGGGCTGGCAGTGGTCCAAGGCCCCGGGTAGGTGGGGCCACTACAGGAACGGAAACACCATTTGGCCTGGCGTGGTGGCTCATGCCTGTAATCCCAGCACTTTGGGAGGCCATGGCAAGAGGACTACTTGAGCCCAGGAATTTGAGACCAGCCTGGGCAACGTCACAAGACCTCATCTCTACAAAAAGGAGAAAAATCAGCAGGGTGTGGTGACGTGTGCCTGTAGTCCCAGCTACTCAGGAAGCTGAGGCAGAAGAATCACCTGAGTCCAGGAGGTCGAGACCACGGGAAGATATGATCATGCCACTGCATGGGTGACAGAGTAAGATCATGCCACTGCATGGGTGACAGAGTGAGAACCTGACTCAAAAAAAAAAAACAAAAAAACAGGGCTGGGCGTGGTGGCTCAATGCCCATAATCCAGCACTTTGGAAGGCTGAGGCAAGAGGATTGCCTGGGCCCGAGGGTTCGAGACCAGCCCAGGCAACTTTGCGAGACCTCGTCTATACAATAAATCAAAAATTAGCCAAGTGTGGTAGCGCACGCCTGCAGTTCCAGCTACTTGGAAGGCTGAGGCTGAAGGATCGCTGGAGCAGGTCATCACTGGGGTGGCCTTGAGTATGCCACTGTACTCCAGCCTGGGCAACAACAAAGGGAGACTCCAACTAAAAATAAATAAATAAATAAATAAATAAGACATTTTATGGAGCCACATTGAGGGTCTTGTTTAGAGAGAAAGGACTAAAGGTAACCCTATCTCTACTGGGTATTTGTTTTGTTTTGTTTTGTTTTAGATTCAGGGTCTCACTCTGTTGCTCAAGCTAGAGGGCAGTGGCTCACTGCAGCTCAAACTCCTGGGCTCAAGAGATCTTCCTGCCTCGGCCTCCCTAGTAGCGAGGATTACAGGCACGCACCACTGCGCTCAGCTAATTTTTAAATTTTTTTTATAAAGATGGGGTTTCAATTTGTTGCCCAGACTGATCTCCAACTCCTGGCCTCAAGCAATCCTCCTGCATTGGGTTTCCAAAGTGCTGGATAGAAGACTTAAGCAGTGTACTGCGTTAAGCTCCTAACCCAATTTCTGGCTAATTTGTTTCCTATTTCCTTTGCTTCTCAAAGTGTAGTCAGTGAATCGCCTGCATTAGAATCATTAGGGATATTATTTTAAGGAATGTTTCTAGAGGCACAGATACTTAGCTCTACCTCCAGGCCCACTAAGCAGATTCTCTAGGGACAGACTCCAGAATTGTGCATTTTACCAATCTCCCGAGTTGATAATCCCTAGTATAAGCAGAGGGGAGGAAAATGCGCACTGGAGAGATATGTTTTCATCCTTACAGAGAGCTCACTTGGGCCATTTCACAATAGGGAGTCAGTCAGTCTGACATACATATTAACTGCCTCCTTAGCTGAGTTTTCCTGTGTTCTAGCCAGTGTAGAAATGAAAAAGGGAAGGTGCTTAATTTCCACTAGTCAACGTCTACTAAGTTATAATTTAAATGGTCAGCTAGAAGTTTAAAAGTTAATAGGAGTAAGATCTAGTGTTAAGTAGCAAGGTAGAGTGGCTATAGTTAATAATTAGGCAAGGTGCAGTGACCCACTCCTGTAATCCCAGCACTTTGGAAAGCCGTGGGAGGACTGCTTGAACCCAGGAGTTCAAGACAAGCCTGAACAACATGGATACCATCTCAATTTTTTTTTTTAAATCTCATAATACGGAGTGATCTGTCACAAAGAACTGAGTACCACATGTTCTCACTCATATGAGAACCCTGAACAATTATCATAATACTTACTATAACAAAGGGATTGGTCGGGCGCAGTAGCTCACGCCTATAATACCAGCAATTTGGGAGGTCGAGGTGAGAGGATTAACTGAGCCCACAGGTTCAAGATCAACCTGGGCAACCTGGGGACACTTCATCTCTACAGTAAATTTTTAAAAAATAGCCAGGCGTGGTGGCATATGCCTGTAGTTCCAGTTACTTGGAAGGCTGAGGCTGAAGGATCACCTCAGTCCAGCAGGTCGGGGATGCGGTGGCCGTGAGCATGCCACTGCACTCCAGTCTGGGTGACAGGGTGAGAACTCCAACTCAAATAAAAAAAAAAAAAAAAGAAAGGGATTGGGGTTGGGCGTGGTGGCTCACGCCTATAATCCCAGAACTTTTTGCCTGAGCCCATGGGTTTGAGACCAGCCTGGACAACTTGAGGAAACCTCATCTCTACAATAAGTAAAAAAAAGTTAGCCAGGCGTGGTGGCACAAGCCTGTAGTTCCAGCTACTTGGAAGGCTGAGACAGTAGGATCACCTGAGCCCAGCAGGTCGAGACTGTGGTAGCTGTGAGCATGCCAGAGTGAGATTCTGACTCAAAAAAAGAAAAAAGAAAGGGATTGGCAGTAGTGGGAAACTGCCAGAGGAAGACAGAAGTGGGACTGGCAGCAGTGGGAAACTGCTGGGGGAAGGGGGTGCACCTCATCAACAAGAGTACCTGTATAGCTGGGCACAGTGGCTCACATCTATGATCCTAGCACTTTGGGAGGCTGAGGTGAGAGGACTGCCTGAGCCCACAGGTTCGAGACCAGCCTGGGCAATTTGGGGAGACCTCATCTCTACAATAAAAAAAAAAATTAGCTGGGCATAGTGGCACACACCTGTAGTTCCAGCTACTTGGAAGACTGAGGTGGAGGGATCACCTGAGCCCAGCAGGTCGAGACTGGGTGGCCGGGGGCGTGCCACTGCCCTCCAGCCTGGGCAACAGAGTGAGATTCCAATGCCAAAAAAAAAAAAAACAGAATTAATAAAACAAACAAAAAAAGAAAAAGAAAGAAAAAAAGAGTACCTGTATAATGAACATCTATATACCTAACCCTGAATTGTGTACCCCACATCTACAAAATAAAAAGAGTGGCATGCTCCCAGTCACCACAGCCTCAACTTGCTGGGCTCCGGTGATCCTTCCACCTTAGCCTTCCAAATAGCTGGAACTACAGGACCATGCCCGGCTCATTTTTTATTTATTGTAGAGACCAGGTCTCAGCAAGTTGCCGGAGCTGGTCTCGAACCCACGGGCTCAGGCAATCCACTCGCCTCAGCCTCCCAAAGTGCTGGGATGACAGGCTGAGCCACTGGGCCCAGCCTCTACTACTTTCTGAACAGTCTTTTGCTCTTCCCTGTCCAATTTCTCCACCTTTCAGATGAAGTAGGCTACTACCATTAGTCTGGGAACTTAGATACTCAACAGCGGAACTCTTCAGCATCCTTCTTATCAAGTTGTTATTATGAAAGGGGACAGGATATCCTGTGTTACAGGACACCCACCGGGAAGGTGGCCACCGATAGCATGAAGGTGTTGCCCTTGAAGATTCAACGATATCTTGGCCATGAGGCGGGAACATCTCACAAAATCATCATGTGTGCAGGCCTGAGAGATGGGTCATTCCTGGAGCTACAGCAGGACCGAGGCCCAGCTGGCCTGGTTCAATTCCACAAGAGCTCAGGGAAGCTCAGGTTAGCAGGAAGCCAGCCCTCTTCTCTATCCCTGCATATGTGCTCTCCCAGGCATCATGCAGACCGTTTGTTAAAGATTTGTCATGGCCGGGCTCTGTGGCTCAGTCTATAATCCCACGCTTGGGAGGCTGAGGTGAGTGGATTGCCTGAGCCAGCGGGGTTCAAGACCCGCCTGGGCAACTTGGCAAGACCTCATCTCTACAATAAATCAAAAAATTGGCCGGGTGTGGTAGTGCTCCTGTAATTCCGGCTACTCAGAAGGCTGAGGCGGAAGGATCGCCGGAGCCCAGCAGGTCAAGGGTGTGGTGGCCGGGAACGGCCACTGCACTCCAGTCTGGGCAACAGAGTGAGACTCCAACTCAAAAAATAAAAAATAAGGATTTGTCACAAGTATCTGTCCTGCTCCTTTTTCCTTCTCACCTCATGAGCCAAATGATACTCCAAAAGGGGTCTCTTAGGTAAACCCAATTTTAGTTTTTCACTTCATTTTTTGTTTTGTTTTTTTTTTTTTGAGTTGGGGGCTGGCTATGTTGCTCAGGCTGGAACACAGTGGCTTTTCACAGACACGTACAATCACTGCACACTACAGCCTCAAACTCCGGGGCTCAAGCAATCCTTCCGTCTCAGCCTTCTGAGTAGCTGAGTCTACAGGCATGTGCACACAGGCCCAGTGGTTCTTTAATGCTTATAATGCCTTATCAAAGTGGATGTATTTTCCTAACCATTACCTGGTATTATGTACTCACACCTGTACTGCCAAGTTAAAGATACCACATATCACCACATATCAACATCACACAGATTGTGTCCCCAGGCCTCTGGTGCAAATTTTTAAAAAACACCCTACCCTCAACACTGACTTCCATCTCTCGAGGCAACATTAATCTTACTTTACAGATGAGAAAATTAAGACTCAGAGGTTAATGGCCAGTGTCCCATATTCCCTTGAAAGTACAATAGAAAGTCCGTATGTTGACTCTGAAAGCACATTAGAAAGTCCACATTATTACATTATTACAAAGCAAAAAAGTCCACATTATTACGTTATTACAAAGGAAAAAAACATCCTTGAGTGATCAATCAGGCACACCATGCCAGGCTTCATGCAGCCAAATGTTTACAAACCTGCTAAGGTTAGACACTGTGTTAGGCCCAGCCAGTTTTCTTCCTCAAAAGAACTGTCCCCCTTGAGAAAAAGTCTGTAAAACCAAAATTTTCTGCCGGTTTATGCAACGATGAAGCTACAAGATGTGAGGACACCATGAATGCTGAGGCGTGTTGACAACTGAATGAAATGCATGTAGGCACAAACTTGAGACACAAAGACAAACAAAACCATGACCAAAGTGCACAGCTCAGGGCAAAAAGCAAGGACTAGTGGTGTTCTTCTAGACACTAAGCGTAGTTTGCATTCTATTTTACCCTTGCTCAAGAAGAGCTTTGAGACGTGTCTCCTTTTCATAAGCGATTCAGTTAGCACCGTTAATTCTTATAAAGGGGAAACACGAGAGTGTACGTTCGGGATAAGAAAGCATATATGGACCAGGCTCGGTGGCTCAGCCTATAATCCCAGCGCGTTGGGAGGCCGAGGTGAGTGGATTGACCAATGTGTCCAGTATGAGCAACAGAGTGAGACTCCAACTCAAAAAAAAAAAAAAAAGAAAGCATATACATACATAGCTATAACATCTGAATTTTCTATATCAATTGGAATAAACCACAAATTACCAGTCTTTCAGTCTTAAGGCAAAGAGGGGCAGGGTCATGTCAATTTGGACTAAGAAAAAATTTTTAAGAGGCAGAGGCTCAGAAAATGTCAGTCACTGGGGACAGGCAGGCACATCAATGGATAGGCTCTATCCTGGAAACCCATAAATTACAAAAGTTCACCCTTCCCAGAAAATAGAAGCTCCTTATCTGCAAAACAAATTAAAGAGCGGCTTCAAGTATCTCAGGGAGTCCCTGCACTCCGCCTCAACTCACCTGTTTACTGATTCCTAAAGTTACACTAAAAAAAAAAAAAAAAAAAACCAAACATGTAACTTGATAAAAAGCTTTGCTAGACTCATTTACACCAAAGGAGCATGGAAAGTTACATATGTGGTTTCCGCATTTCGTGGAAAAAAGGGCTAAGCCAGGATAGAAGCTGGATAGAGCTACAGACTTCAATTCTGCTGAAAGGCAGCTCTGCTTACCTCTCGGGAAGGGACAGGCAGAAGCAGGTAGCTCTCTCTCACAAGTTCTGAGATTTCCCTTTTTTGAGACAGTTTGACACACTGAAGCTTTATGATAAGGAAATTCATGGTAGTCTCTAAACTGACGAATGCAAAAAGGGATAGAAGTCTGGACTCCAAAATCAGGAAGCAGAACCCTTCTCGAGAGAGGCTCAAAGTCTCTTTTCTTCTAATTATTCTCACATGATTTTCCAACATTGAGGTACCTTACCAACACTGAGGTTCATGACTTTCTCCCAGAGTGACAACACAGTAAGTTAAGTCGAGCTGAGACTGGACACTGAACAATCTCACTTGAAGGCTCACACTTTAACTGGCCACTTGGCCAGAAATGCCCACTGCCTTTACATAAGACTGATGCAAACAGTCACTAACTACCTTCCCTGAAGTTTTGATTCCTTCTCAGCAAGGCAGTCAGACACAACTAGGTCCTCTTGCTGGTTTACACCACCCCCTTAGGAATCCAGTAAGGCAAACGAAGGCAATTGTCACCTAATAAACTTCAAATATGCGCTGAGTATGGTGGTTCACACCTGTAATGCTTGCACTTTGGGAGGCGGAGGCAAGAGGATTGCCTGAGCTCAGGGGTTTGAGACCAGACTGAGCAGCACGGGCAAGGCTGTGGTGGCCGTGAACATGCCACTACATTCTGATTAAAAAAAATATTCAAATATGCACTCTAAGTTTTAATTTGCTCTAAACCGATTCATCAAGCATCCCCCTGCCCCTTTTTTTTAAAGATTCAAGGAGTACATGTGCAGGTTTGTTACATAGATATACTGCAAGTCAAACATCCTTTTTTTTTGAGTCAGAGTCTCACTCTATCTCCCAGGCTGGAGGGCAGTGGCATGCTCGCGGTCACTGCAGCCTCATCCTGCTGGGCTCAGGCAATCCTTTTGCCTCAGCCTTCCGAGTAGCGGTAATTACAGGCGTGCATCACCAAGCCCGGCGAATTTTTGTATTTATTATAGAGACAACGTCTCAGCCGCCATGTTGCCCAGGCTGGTCTCGAACTTGTGGGCTCAGGCAATCCTCTCACCTCCGCCTCCCAAAGTGCTGGGATGACAGGCATGAGCCATTGCGCCTGGCCAAACATCCATTTCTAACATGAGTCTTCCAGTGTTCTCACCCTGCCGATTCCCCAGCAAATCCACTGGAATTGAAGAAGGTAGATCAGTAACTCTGTCACGCAGACCAAGCAGCTCTATGAAAGCAACATACAAAGCACATGGAACAAACAGCAAAACACTGATCTCTTCTGTGAATTTTATTGAATTCAAAGGCTGTATTCCTTCTTGAGAAATAAAAAATCAGGTCATACAAGCAAGCAGTGTGAGGCACACCGGTGATGAGGCATGTTCAGTCCATGCCAGAGCAGACACTCGTTGTCACCATGGCCCACGTGAAGGTGCTTTTATTCAGTACAAACAGTCGCAGGGACAACACAACGGCCACAGAGTGAGACCATAAGCACACTTAAGTTTTTGGTGAGTCTAGCTAGCCTATTATTCTCTTCGTATCTGCTCATGCCACAGACTTTAAAGCTTTTCGTTTAGCTAGAAATAACCACAATGAAGGACCCCCCCCTTCCTAGCTATGTGCTTCCCAATTTAGAGCTGGGTAGCAGGTTAGTTTCAATATAACACAGTGTCATCTGGCTGGCTGCATTGTGCACTGGTGATGGGTCAGCTGAATGAGTTTTGGGCTCAGACTGGCTGGGTCTCCTGGCTAGTCCTTATCCATCTCCGCACCCTGGACCTGAGCATTCTGAGACTCAATCAGCTGAGGATAAAAGGGACCTACCAGCCAGTTGAGGGGAGTGTTGTTAACAAGATAATCCATCACTTCATCTAAAGATTGCTTCATTTTCTGCAGCTGTCCCTTGCTAGAAGTGAGGAGGCTGTCAGACACTTCTTTAAAGGAGGCGGCACTGCGGAACACTGAGCAGATGTCGCCGGCCATCACCCCCACGTGGTGAGCCTGATCTTGGATGTTCTGTGGTAACCCTTGGATGTTGGACAGGAGGGTGTGGCATGTGGTCTGGAGCTGCTGCGTCAGGTGGCGGGCAATGGCGAGGGTGCATGACTCGATGTGCTAAAAATAAAACAAACTTGAGAATTAGCCGTGGCTCCCACCGCACTATGTACAGATGAGTTCAATCCCAGGAAGTTGGTTTTTTTATCCACACATGTGGACTCTCTGACCTTTGAAAACCCTCATAACAGTGCTGACTGCAGCAGTATTCTTGACTTTTCACAGGCAGGATCATAAGCTTAGAGTTTCAATAAATGGCTCCAGTTAACAGCTGGCATATCCATGAGTGGGAATTCAAACTCGTGCCTGAGTCTCCAAAGGTTATCGTCTTAAATGAAAGAAACACGACAGGCAGGGAGACACCAGAACCAGCCAGAATGAAAATACATACCACAGCAGTAGTGTGGTTCAGACATCCCCTCTTCCTAAGATGACATTATATGAACAGTCGATACTGATTTCAGAGGTAAAGGTATGCCTGCTATTTGGACGCAAAGAGCCACTTTCTAGAAGGGCAAGATGCCATTTCATCTGTCAGGAACATCAGTCTCCTAACTGCCTTTTCCCTTATCTTGTTCCCACATTAGTTCTTTTTCTTTTTTTCTTTTTGAGAAAGCAGGATTTATTGAGAGGACAGAGAAACTCCCACGGTGGGAGGGGATCCAAAGGGGTTGCCCCCATTTAGTTCTTAGCTTATTACTCATCTTTTCCAGGAAGTCATGTGACTCCCCCCACCCCCCTCCCCACTCCACTGAGACTGTCCAAGGTAGCCTACCCATCTCTTCTCCTAACACCTCTAATTTTCCTATCATAAAACACTACGACAATATAGCCGCCTCTATCCCCTGCCAGTCTGTACCCATTAGGAGAGCAAGGCCCATGCTTCTTTTAGTTGTATCTCATTCAGGGCCTAGACATATCTATAGGTTATTGGATAACAAGACTCCCTCGCCAGTTTTTCTTTGCTGTCACATGATAAGCCACCCATGTACACCATATTGTTCACGGGACACTCTTCTGACAGAGAAAAGTATTATAAGAATTATGGAATCATTGAAATGAAAAGTCTGATAAGAAATTTCTTCAGAAAATAACCATACTGAACGACTGGCCCAGCCATCTTACCTCAGCACAGTGGGATTCATCAGTATCATCATGGCCAATGCTTCTTTTCCACTCCAGCCAGGAGACATAGAGCTTATCCTGAGCATCCTGAATCTTCTGGTTGGCACTATGCACATTCTTCCTTGCAAATTCGATCTAGAACATATTGAAACAAGACAAAGAAACAAACTATCAGACATTCGTGTCAGCCTACATGCGGATCTATGGTGTGGATCAGGCAACATAAAGAGGAATTTCCCTTGGCTGGGCATGGTGGCTCACACCTATAATCCCAGCACTTTGGGAGGCCGAGGTAAGAGGATTGCCTGAGTCCACGGATTCAAGACCAGCCTGGGCAACTTGGTGAAACCTCCTCACCACAATAAATCAAAAAATTAGCCAAGTGTGGTGGCACGTGCCTGTAGTTCCAGCTACTTGGAAGGCTGAGGCGGAAGGATCGCTGGAGCCCAGCAAGGTCAAGGCTGCAGTGATCATGAACATGCCACTGTACTCCAGCTGGGGCAACAGAGTGAGACTCTGACTAAAAAAAAAAAAAAAGAGGAGCCGGGCTCGGTGGCTCAGCCTATAATCCTGCGCCTTTGGGAGGCTGAGGTGAATGGACTGCCTGAGCCCACAGGTTCGAGACTCCCCTGGGCAACTTGGTGAGACCTCATCTCTACAATAAATCAAAAAATTAGCCGGGCGTGGTGGCACGTGCCTGTAGTTCTAGCTACTTGGAAGGCTGAGGTGGAAGGATCGCTGGAGCCCAGCAGGTCGAGGCTGCAGTGGCCAGGAGTAGCCACTGCACTCCAGTCTGGGCGAGAGTGAGACTCCAACTCAAAAAAAAGAAGAATTTCCCAAGAGTTTAATGAGAGCTATCCCTGCCATCATTGTTATTTACTACCAATATGTGAAGGTTAACCAAGGAGTAGTAGCTCTTTACTGCATCCATTTAACTATTAAGCCACTGACTCCACATTTACTTCTAGTTTAGCACAAGTAAGACAACTAACATTTAATTTCTATGAAGGATAAGTTAAGAATTACAAAACAGAGGATGGGCGCAGTGGCTCATTCCCTTAAATTCCAGAACTTCCAGGCCAAGGCAGGAAGAATGCTTGTGCCCAGGAGTTCAAGACCAGCCTGGGCAACATAGCAAGAATGCATCTCTACAGAAAATTTTTAAAAATTAGGCCGGGTGTGGTAGCTCATGTTTGTAATCCCAGTACTTTTAAGATGTTTGTAATCCCAGTACTTTTGAGAGGACTACCTGAGCCCAGGAGTCTTGAGACCTGCCTGTGAAACATGGCAAGACCTTGTCTCTACAATAAAATTTAAAAATTAGCTGGGCATGGTGGTTAGCTACCTGGGAGGCTAAGGTGGAAGGACTGGCTGAACCCAGCAGATCGAGGCTGTAGTAAGCCGTGACCGTGCCACTGCACTTCAGTCTGGGCAACAGAGTGAGACTCTGACTCCAAAAAATAAAAAATAATTAGCCAGGCAAGATAGTGGTGCATGCCTGGAGTCCCAGGTACTTAGGAGGCTGAGGTGGAAGGATCTCTTGAGCCCAGGGAGTCAAGGCAGCAATAAGCAAAAAAAAAAAAAAAAAGAATCACAAAACACGAAGGAATTCAATCTTCCCCTTCCCTATTGCCGGTCACCATTTCTCCTTCCAAGAATAAATGGTTTTCTTATGACAGTATAGTACTGCACAACTGTTCTGTAACCTGGCAACCTTTGATGGCTGGCTACACAGTAGCCTGTTGTGATGTATCAGTTTAGTACCCTACTAGTTGATGGACCACTGTTAGGTCTCTTGCAACTTTAAACAAAATATACACATATGTAGGATAGAAAGAAAAACTCTGCCAGGCGGGGTGCCTCATGTCTATAATCCCAGCACTTTGGGAGACCAAGGTGAGAGGCTTGCTTGTGCACAGGAGTTTGACACCGGCCTAGGCAACATAATGAGATCTCATCTCCACAAAAAATTAACCCAGCACGGTGGCATATGCCTACAGTCCCGCTACTCAGGAGGCTGAGGTAAAAGGATTGCCGCAGCTCAGGAGGTTGAGGCTAATGTGAGCTGTGATTGTGCCACTGCACTCTAGCCTGGGTAACAGAGCAAGACCTCAACTCCAAAAAAAAAAATTAAAGTAAAACTGCTAAAGGCATAGGTGTGTTTGTCACTTTCCCATAACAGTCCCTTGAGTCCTCCAGAAGTGTACAAGTCCAGCTTTGTCTCCACACTCTTTTTTTGTCTTTTTGAGTCCGAGTCTCTGTTGCCCAGGCTAGAGTGCAGTAGCACTCTCACAGTCACTGTAGCCTCCACCTGCTGGGCTCAGGCGATCCTTCAACCTCAGTCTTCAAAGTAGCTGAAACTACAGGCACGTGCCACCACACCCAGTTAATTTTTTGATTTATTGTAGAGATGAGGCCTCCCCCAAGTTGTCCAGGCTGGTCTTAAACCCGTGGACTCAGGCAATCTTCTCACCTCAGCCTCCCAAAGTGCTGGGAGTGTAGGCATGACCCACCACGCCTGACCTGTCCCGGTTTCAATTAGGTTTTCATCAAGTAAGATGAAAATGATTGGATTTTGTGATGATGACTCTGACACCTGGAGAAAAATGAACTCACTTCAGCTATCTTCAAATGAAGTCTTGAGCCGGGCTCGGTGGTTCAGCCTGTAATCCCGCGCCTTTGGGAGGCTGAGGTGAGTAGATTGCCTGAGCCCGCGGGTTCGAGACCCGCCTGGGCAGCAAGACCTCATCTCTATAATAAATCAAAAAATCAGCCAGGCATGGTAGCGCATGCCTGTAATTCCGGCTACTCGGAAGGCTGAGGCGGAAGGATCGCCGGAGCCCAGCAGGTCGAGGCTGTGGTGGCCGGGAACGGCCACTGCACTCCAGTCTGGGCGACAGAGTGAGATTCCAACTCAAAAAAAAAAAAAAAATGAAGTCTTGGCCAGGCTCGGTGGCTCAGCCTGTAATCACAGCACTTTGGGAGGTCGAGGCGAATGAAATGCCTGTGCTGAATGAAATGCCTGTGCTGACGGGTTCAAGACCCGCCCAGGGTGAGACCTTGTCTCTACGATAAATAAAAAATTACCTGGGCGCGGTAGCACGCACCTGTAGTTCCAGCTACTTGGAAGGCTGAGGCTGGAGGATCACCTGAGTCCAGCCTGTCGACTGTCAAAGCTACGGTGGCCGGGAGCGGCCACTGCACTCCAGTCTGGGTGACAGAGTGAGACTCCAACTCAAAAAAACAAAAAAAAAAGTGAAGTCTTACTCACCAGGTGAACAGTAGAATGGAGCTGAGAAATGGTCTCTTGGCTCTTCTGCTTGGCTTCTCTGACCCTGCTGAGAGCCTGTTGGTAGGCGCGTGATCGGAGCTTGGTGGACAGTGATCCCAGTCTAACATAGTAACTTGGCTTTGGAACCACATCAAATCCTTCAACTTTTGTTGCTTCCTTTTCTATAATTAGAAAGAGGGGACAAAAAACCTTAAGAGCCGCAGTTAAGTGATAAGGCCTGGACTCTAACCTGGGTCTTGTCACTCTACCCCACCACCAAGCAATTAGGCAATCATTTTCCCAAGATTGCTCACGTCTGTGGCTGGGCGTGACCACTACAAACATTACTGTATGTGATATATATTAAATGTATCTACACGTTTCTTCCCACTAAAGTGAGCTTCTCTGAATAACACACCACCTGCCACAGAGTAGATGCTAATGTGCCTACAATAATGATTTTTTTAAATGAGGATTTTATAAAGGAACCTCTTCAAGACAATCCATTTACAGAAAATATTTTTCAGGGCTAATTTTTTCTAAACTTTCAAGTGAAACTTAAGATTGCTTTAAGAAGGAAACTCTGGCTGGGCGCAGTGGATCACACCTGCAATCCCAGTACTTTGGGAGGCCGAGGCAAGAGGACTGCCTGAGCTCAGGGCTTCAAGACCAGCCCGGGCAACTTAGTGAGACTTCGTCTCTACAGTGAGTCAAAAAAATCAGCTGGGCATGGTGACACATGACACATGCCTATGGTTCCAGCTACTCGAAAGGCTGGAGTGGAATGATGGCCTGAGCCCAGCAGGTTGAGACTGCAGTGGCCATGAGCAGCGTGCCACGGCACTCCAGCCTGGGTGACAGAGTGAGACTCCGACTCAAAAGAAAAACAAAGGAAACTCTACAGAGACAGAAAGTTTCATAACTGCCTCTGGGAGGAAATGTGGATTGACTGCAAACAGGCAAGAAGGATCTTCTGAGATGGCAGCCATGCTTTAAAACAAAACTGGAGTGATGACTGCACAACTCTGCAAATTTAGACGGAAGACAAGTATGTTTCCTTTTTTTGTTCAACAGAAGCTTCTTTACGTCAGCTTTTGAGTTCTTTTGACCCAACTCCCAGTGACCTATAAAGGGATCTTAAACTTTAATGGTATTATTGTTACTTGTAATAAAGTTACTTTGAAAGCCGGGCTCGGTGGCTCAGCCTGTCATCCCGCGCCTTTGGGAGGCTGAGGTGAGTGGATGGCCTGAGCCCGTGGGTTCGAGACCCGCCTGGGCAGCGAGACCTCATCTCTACAATAAATCAAAAAATCAGCCGGGCGTGGTAGCGCATGCCTATAATTCCGGCTACTCGGAAGGCTGAGGCGGAAGGATCGCCGGAGCCCAGCAGGTCGAGGCTGCGGTGGCCGGGAGCGGCCACTACACTCCAGTCTGGGCGACCAAGTGAGACTCCAACTCAAAAAAAAAAAAAAGTTACTTTGAAACTACTTTTTAAAAATGTAATTGATTACAGCAAATAAATAATTATGTTCATATTGTTAGATTTTTCGGTGTAAGAAAAATAAGACAGATATAAGCTTAAATAAACAAGTAAAGGCACAATTCTAGAATAAATCAGAAATATCAATATGAATTTATCATTTTTTAGCATATGTATATGTATACCTTTCATCTGTCTGCATCTGTCTGCTTAGTGGCCTAGAAACAATGTTGCCCACTAATATTAATGAGAGTTCACAGTGTCCATATATTCATTTAAAATTCCCCACAAGCCGGGCTCAGTGGCTCAGCCTATAATCCCACACCTTTGGGAGGCTGAGGTGAGTGGACTGCCTGAGCCCGCGGGTTCGAGACCTGCTCGGGCAACTTGGCGAGACCTCATCTCTACAATCAATCAAAAATGAGCCGGGCGTGGTAGC
>NW_007251299.1:845927-848920 GCF_000164805.1 Carlito syrichta
CTGGGTGACAGAGTGAGACTCCAACTCCAACTCCAAAAAAAAAAAAAAAAAATTTCTCACAAATCCTTGGAGAATCAACAAATTCCAAGTCGGGGGCATAATAGCTAAGAAGTGAGTCAGGGAAGCTTTATAATACCTGAGTTATATTTAAAAATCTCAGCAAAGCCGGGCTCGGTGGCTCAGCCTGTAATCCCACGTCTTGGGAGGCTGAGGTGAGTGGATTGCCCGAGCCCGCGGGTTTAAGACCCGCCTGGGCAACTTGGCGAGACCTCATCTCTACAATAAATCAAAAAATCAGCCAGGCATGGTAGCGCGCACCTGTAGTTCCAGCTACTCGGAAGGCTGAGGCGGAAGGATCACCAGAGCCCAGCAGGTCGAGGCTGCGGTGGCCGGGAGCGGCCACTGCACTCCAGTCTGGGCAACAGAGTGAGACACCGACTCAAAAAAAAAAAAAAAAATCTCAGCGAAGCTTTTTAAAATAGACTAATTTAGGACGAAAGACATTATTTCAAGACAAGATTCCAATCACCTAGTTCTTCCTCGGTGAGTGGGAGGTACTGGTCTACCAACAACTCTGATTTGCTGAGTGCATTTTCCACTCCACTGCTGACAAGCTGTATCATCCGACTGCCCAGCACGGTGTTGATGCTGCCATTGACCACAGACTTTGTCTTCTCCACGCTGCCAGTCACCGCTCCTTTGGTCATGCCCATCACCCCTGTGATCGTGTTGGCCACAGAATTCCTGGCCCCGGTCACAGTAGTGGTCACAGCACCTTTGGCATTAGCAACAATCTACAAGTGGAAAAGCATGTCACTTGGCTGGTAGCAAGTGTGGACACAAGTACATACCTAAGGTCTTATCTGAGGCAGCCTAGCTGAAGAGTTGAAGGAGGAGTCTGTCCTTTCACTCTAGCAGGCCTTGGGCAAGTCACGAGTTGATGGATCTGAATTTCCCTATCAGGCATATCAGCCCAACCTACCACGCCTCAAGGATGGTTGGAGGACAAAAGTTGTAAACAGATATAAAATGTAAATCAATTTGTCCAGACCAGGCGGCTCACAGATATAAAATGTATCAATTTTGGCCAGGGCTCGGTAGCTCAGCCTGTAATCCCAGCACTTTGGGAGGCCGAGGTGAGTAGATTGCCTGAGCCCACCGGTTCAAGACCCACCTGGGCAACTTGACGAGACCTCATCTCTACAATAAACCAAAAATTAGCCGGGTGTGGTAGCACGCACCTGTAATTCCAGCTACTTGGAAGGCTGAGGCGGAAGGATCGCCAGAGCCCAGCAGGTCGAGGCTGCAGTGGCCGAGAGCTGCCACAACACTCCAGTCTGAGTGACAGAGTGAGACTCCAACTCAAAATAAAATAAAATTATCAATTTGTCCAGGCCAGGCCTGTTGGCTCATGCCTATAATCCTGGCACCTTGGGAGGCCGATGTGAGAGGACTGCCTGAGTCCGGGGTTTGAGACCAGCCTGGGCAACATGTTGAGACCCTGTCTCTACAATAAATCAAAAATTAAGGCTGGGTGCAGTGGCTGAAGTCTGTGATCCCAGCACTTTGGGAAGGCAAGGCAAGTGGATTTCCTGAATCCAGGGGTTCAAGACCAGCCTGGGCAACATGGTGAGATCCTGTCTCTACAACAAATCAAAAAATTAGCCAGGCATGGTGGTGCACACCTGTAGTTCCAGCTACTTGGAAGGCTGAGGCAGAAGGACAGTCTGAGCCCAGCAGGTCGAGGCTGCAGTGCCTGTGAGCATGCCACTGTACTACAGCCCGGGTGACAGAGTGAGACTCCAATTCAAAAAAAAAAAATTAGCCAGGCATGGTGGTGCATGCCTGCAGGTCCAACTACTACTTGGAAGGCTAAGGTGGAAGGATCACTGGAACCCAGCAGGGCTTTTATTTATTTTTTTATATTTATATTTAAATTCTTTATATATTTTTATATTATATATTTTTTATTTATTTTCTTTTTAGTTGGAGTCTCACTCCATTGCCCAGGCTGGAGTGCAGTGGCATGCTCATGGCCACCGCAGCCTCAAACTGCTGGGCTCAGGTGATGCTTCCACCTCTGCCTTCCAAGAAGCTGGAACCACAGGTGTGTGCCACAACACCTGGCTAAGTTTTTTTTTAATTCTATTGTAGAGACAAGGTCTTGTCAAATTACCCAGGCAAGTCTCAAACCCCTGGGCTCAGGCAATCCTCTGGCCTCCGCCTCCCAAAGTACTGAGATTATAGGCGTGAGCCCCCACACCTGGCTAATACTTTTTTTTAATTAGAAGAACCTTAGTGGCATACAAGGAGTACTGTAGAGAAGAATGGCCTTTTCTGTGCTGGCATGCTTAGACAGAGAGCAGCTCATGCCTGTCTCTGAGCACAGACATAGGGACCAGACACACGCAGCCCCTTGCACACAGCACCAGAAGGTCAACACATAGAAAGAAACGTCAGTTCTCCATCCTACAGGATGTGCTCTCAGACTTCTGTCACTCATCCAAGGCTCTCCGAATCACCAGCCTGCCTAAGCTCCACTCACGACACCCAAAGGTGGCCTATGGGAATGGCTAGATTATTCTCCCATTTTGCTCAAGTGTAAAGAAGATGCAAACTGGTACCCAAGATTCTCTCCTTTTGTGCATATGCAAAAACATAAACATATCTTTGTACACCTGATTCGATTAAGTTCTCCTCAAATACTACACAAGTTTTTTTTTTGGTTTTTTTGTTTTGTTTTTTGAGTTGGAGTCTCACTCTGTCGCCCACACTGGAGTGCAGTGGCCGCTCCCGGCCACCACAGCCTTGACCTGCTGGGCTCCGGCGATCCTTCCGCCTCAGCCTTCCGAGTAGCCAGAACTACAGGTACGTGCCACCACGCCCGGCTAATTTTTTGATTTTACTGTAGAGATGAGATCTCGCCTGCCCAGGCGGGTCTCGAACCCACGGGCTCAGGCAATCCACTCACCTCAGCCTCCCAAAGGCACGGG
>NW_007251299.1:849389-850254 GCF_000164805.1 Carlito syrichta
GCGGGTTCGAAACCCGCCTGGGCAGCGAGACCTCATCTCTACAATAAATCAAAAAATCAGCCAGGCGTGTAGCGCATGCCAGTAATTCCGGCTCCTCGGAAGGCTGAGGTGGAAGGATCACCGGAGCCCAGCAGGTCGAGGCTGCAGTGGCTGGGAGTGGCCACTGCACTCCAGTCTGGATGACAGAGTGAGACTCCAACTCAAAAAAAATAGCTGGGCGTGGTATCGTATCGCATGCCTGTAGTTCCAGCTATTTGGAAGGCTGAGGCAGAAGGATCGCCTGAGCCCAGCAGGTAGATGCTGGGTGGCCATGAGCGTGCCACCGCACTCCATCCTGAGTCACGGAGTGAGACTGCAACTCATAAAAAAAAAAAAGGCTTTTTATCTTAAAAACTAAACATCCATCAGGGCGTGGTGACTCACACCTATAATTCCAGCACTTTGGGGGACCAAGGTGAAAGGATTGCCTGAGTCCACGGGTTCCAGATCAGCCTGGGCAATGTGGCGAGACCTCATCTCTCCAATAAATCAAAATAGTAGCTGCGCATGGTGGCATGTGCCTGTAGTTCCAGCTACTTGGAAGGCTGAGGCGGAAGGATCACCGGAGTCCAGCAGGTCTAGGCTGCGGTGGCTGCGAGTGTGCCACCGCACTCCAGCCTGGGCGACAGAGTAAGGCTCCAACTCAAAAATAAAAAATAAACAAAACTAAACTAAAACCAAACATTCAATTCATATTACAAATGTCATATTTGCTTGTAGGAATATAGTTTTTTAAAAAGTCACAGAAGAAGGGTGTTAACTTATTTTTTTTTTTTTTGAGTTGGAGTCTCTCTCTGTCACCCAGACTAGAGTGCAGTGGCCGCTC
>NW_007251299.1:850274-854484 GCF_000164805.1 Carlito syrichta
ATCCACTCACCTCAGGCTCCCAAAGGCGCGGGATTACAGGCTGAGCCACCGAGCCTGGCTAACTTACTACCTATTGATGAAATTATACAGCTTTTATATAACTCATTCCAAAGTCACATCAATCCAGCGAGGAAACTAAGATCAAGCCAAACTTGGCCCACTATTAGCATGTAATTTGTCTAAGTTAAGGAGAGGACACATTGCAGGGGGAACAGTGGGTGAAGGTGGCATATAGCCACAGGGAATGCTGGCAAGAAAGTCTTCTCTAAATTGTTTGCTGGATAACCCCTTTGGGTTCCCTCCCACTGTGGAAGATTTTCTGTCCTCTCAGTAAACCTTGTTTTCTCAAAAAAAAAAAAAAATGATTTGTTAATACCTCAAGAGAAGATCTTCTCCAAAGTATTATTTACTACAACTTTTGGCTTTCAATAACCCAACCATATCTGCTAATTATAAATAAGGTAACTTGCCTTTTAATATTATATACAAGTCACCAAAATTTAAAGAAAATACCCAAAATAAAAATTAATTCTCACGCTCACCATTAGCATTGTCTCAAGCAACATAAGTGAAAAATTCAAAGAGATGTTCACCAGCATTCTACAGGCTGTACACTAAACCTATCTATAGTCACGTGCCACCTAGGGACATTTTGGTCAACGATGGACTGACTATTTGACAGTGGTCCCATAAGATTATAATGGAGGTGCCCTGTACAGGCGTACCATTTTTTATCTTTTATACCAGGGGTCCCTAACCCCTGGGTTGGTAGCAGTCTGCAGCCAGTTAGGAACTGGGCGGTACAGAAGAAGGTTAAGCAGCAGGTGCACAGAGCTCTGCCTCCTGTCAGATCAGTGGCGGCATTAGATCCTCCTAAGGGTGCGAACCCTACTGTGAACTGCACATGTGAGGGATCTAGATCATGTGCTCCTTAAGAAAATCTAATGCCTGATGATCCACCCCCGTCTGTTGAAAAATTGTCTTCCATAAAACCAATCCCTGATGCCAAAAGGGTTGAAATGACTGCTTTACGTCATATAAATACACACACATATATATATAAATTTTTTTTTTTGAGTCAGAGTCTCACTCCGTCGCCCAGACTGGAGTGCAGTGGCACGATTATGGCCACCGCAGCCTTGACCTGCTGGCCTCAGATGATCTTTCTGCCTCAGCCCTCCAAAGAGCTGGAAACACAGGCGCATGCTACCATGTTCGGCTAATTGTTTTATGTATTGTAGAGACAAGGTCTCACCAAGTTGACCAGGCTGGTCTCGAAACCCTGGGCTCAGGCAATCCTCTTGCCTCTGCCTCCCAAAGTACTGAGATTACAGACGTGAGCCACCGCACCTGGTATGCACCATAATTTTACTATGCCTTTTCTACCTTCAGATACACAAATACTTACCATCACGTTACAACTGCCTAGAGTATTCAGTACAGTAACATGCTGTACATGCTTATAGCCTGAGAGCCATAGGTTATACCATACAACCTAGGTGTGTAGTAGACTGCACCATCTAGGTTTGTGTAAGTATCCTGAGATGTTCACACACAACAACAAAACGGACTCACAATGCATTTCTCAGAATGTATTTCTTTCTTTCTTTTTTTTTGAGTCGGAGTCTCACTCTGTCGCCCAGACTAGAGTGCAGTGGCCGCTCCCGGCCACCGCAGCCTCACCTGCTGGGCTCCGGCGATCCTTCCACCTCAGCCTTCCGAGTAGCCAGAATTACAGGCCTGCACTACCACATCCGGCTGATTTTTTGATTTATTGTAGAGATGAGGTCTCGCTGCCCAGGCGGGTCTCGAACCCGCGGGCTCAGGCAATCTACTCACCTCAGCCTCCCAAAGGCGCGGGATTACAGGTTGAGCCACCGAGCCTGGCTTTCAGAATGTATTTCTATCATTAAGCAACATGACTATATTTGGATTATGAAAGACACAAGGTCACATTTTTCCTTCACGAGAACCATTCTGTGCCCTTTTGTATTATTAATTCGAAAGAAAATTTGAGGACATTATCTCTACCAATCACCAGGGTGGATGAGTTTATCATTCTGTCAACACTGACTAGCTGTCCCATATGGATGGTCGTCCCTGTCAGCATTGCCCCAAGCCAGGTGAGAGAAAATTCCATAAATCACCTCTGCATTGACCCAACACCACAGGCAAATTAGTTATTTGAGAGAGCAATTTCATCTGCCGGGGCAAAGACACAACTGGAGATCAGACTAAAAGTTTTCTAGTCCAAAGGTGGCTGTTCTTCTCAGTTTCTCAAACACAACCTGAAAATACTGCAGGCAAGTAAGGGAGTAGCCAATACTCTTTCAAACATACATCCAGATTCAGACTGCAGGAACAAATAATTATCTGCCCATTTGTGGCACGCTCACCCTGCGCTAACAGAACATAAACACAGGCGTGCATGCCACAAGCCTCAGCACTTGTTCCTGGCTCACCTGAGTTGATGGCTGATTCAGGATAGGCAGTCTCTCCTCGATCCTGTCCAGCCCCTTACAGGCATAGGAATTGGCAACCGCAACTAGAAAAAAAATTACAAACGGGAAAATGTTACCATAACAGTGTAAGCACAGAATTAACATACATTACTATACCCTATACTTTTATTATAGAAAGCAGCAAGAATGTAGATCTTTTTTATTTTTGAGTTGGAGTCTCACTCTGTCGCCCAGACTGGAGTGCAGTGGCCACTCCCAGCAACCACAGCCTCGACCTGCTGGGCTCCAGTGATCCTTCTGCCTCAGCCTTCCAACTAGCTGGAAGTACTGGCGCGTGCTACCACACCCGGCTAATTTTTTGATTTATTGTAGAGATGAGGTCTCACCAAGTTGCCCAGGTGGGTCTCGAACCCATGGACTCAGGCAATCCACTCATCTCAGCCTCCCAAGGCGTGGGATTACAGGCTGGGCCACTGAGCCCAGCTGAATGTGGATCTTTTATCACAAAATACATTGCCTGGCTTCTCTACCTCAAACAGGACGAGGCTTGGTAGGCTTGGTAGGTTGCTGGCAACTTTCTTCCACTGACTGGGAAATAAGAGGGTATGAAGGAGAAGCGGGCAGAGGCATCAACAGGCCAGGCAGGAAGCTGGCTAAGAAGTTTCTTCCTCATCAACTGGCTCCTAACTTTAATGCTAAGAGTAGCCAGACTTTTCCCGGAACCTTTATTCGGGGGAATAAGGTACCTGGAAGCTCTCTCTTGAAATCAGCATTTCCATGCTAGTTTAATCCCTACCAACACTTAATTCAGTACAAGGCAGTACATTTTGGGTTCTCACCAGGAAATGATATGCTAATAGCACCCCGGATCTCCCTATCAAGGCCTAGCTATTAGACTGAGCTTCTCCCAGGAGTGTCAAATTCATTTAGGAAGTAGCAGAGCCAGGATGGCTGGTCTCCAAACGTTCCTTATAATCCTAAGAGTCCCTAACTTAATCATGTGGAGGAATGATTTAAATCTTTACTCAAAAGTGATTCATCCATAAAAGAGAACAAAATCATGTCCTTTGCCGCAACATGGAAGCAGCTAGAGACCATCGTCCTGAGCAAATCAGCATAGAAACCAAAAACTGAGTACCGTATGTTCTCCCTAATATGCAGGAGCTAAACATTATAGGCACACGGGAACAAGGGTGGGAACAGCCATGGGGACAACTCCTAAAGTGGAAAGGGAGGAAGAGGGAGTCAGGGCTGAAACCCATGTATTGGGTACCATGTCTACTACACCTGGGTGATGGGCGATGGGGAGAAACTGGAATCTTCACGCACTGCTGGTGGGAAGGTAAAATGGGATGATGGGCAGTTCCTCAAAAGTCTTTTTTTTAAAGCAGGGGTTTATTAAGACAGAAAAGCTAGGCGGGGGGGGAGGGGGTCACGACTATAATCCCTGCACTTTGGGAGGCTGAGGTGAGAGGATTGTCTGAGTCCCCGGGTTCAAGACTAGCCTGGGCAACTTGGTGAGACTTCATCTCTACAATAAATTTAAAACAGCAAGACCTCATCTCGACCACAAATCAAAAAATCAGCCGGGCGTGGTAGCACGCGCCTGTAATTCTGGCGACTCGGAAGGCGGAGGCGGAAGGATCGCTGGAGCCCAGCAGGTCGAGGCTGCGGCGGCCGGGGGCGGCCACCGCACTCCCGGCTGGGGGGCAGAGGGAGACTCCCACTCCAAAAAAAAAAAAAAAAAA
>NW_007251299.1:854504-856565 GCF_000164805.1 Carlito syrichta
CGGAAGGCGGAGGCGGAAGGATCGCTGGAGCCCAGCAGGCTGAGGCTGCGGGAGCGGCACTGCACTCCAGTCTGGGCGACAGAGTGAGACTCCGACGCAAAAAAATAAAATAAAATAAATAAAATAAATTTTAAAAATTAGGTGGGCATGGTGGTGCGTGCCTGTAGTGCTAGCTACTTGGAAGGTTGAGACAGAAGGATCACCTGAGCACAGCAGGTCAAGGCTGTGGTGGCCATGAGCGTGCCACTGTACTCCAGTCTGAGCAACAGAAACTCAAACTCAAACTCAAAAAAAAAAAAATAGCACAGAAAAGCTCCCAAGCGAGAGGGGGCCTGAAACAGGGTTGCCCTCTTCAAAAGTCTTAAGAGTCTGGTGGTTCCCCAGACTTGGGTGTATACCCAAGAAAACTGAAAACATATGCCCCACAAAAACTTGCATACAAATGTTCACAGAAGCATTATTTACAATCTCCAAAAAGTAGAAACAATCCAAATGTCCACTAACTCATGAATGAATAAAGAAAATAATGATCTATCTATACAGTGAAATATTCTTTCATAAGAAAAAGAATTGAAGTATCGATAGGATGCTACAGTATAAATGAACCTTGGAAACACGACGCTAAGTGAAAGAAGCCAGTCATAAAAGACCACATATTTTATGATGCTGTTTATATGAAATATCCAGAGTAGGCAAATCTATAAAGTAGATTTGTAGTTGCCTGAGAGGGGTTAGAAGGAAATGGGTAGGAACTATTCATAACTATGCAGTTTCTCTCTTTTTTTAATTCTGGTAAGATACACATATCACAAACTTCATCATTTTAACCATTATTAAGTATACAATTCAGTGGCATTAAGTCCATCCACCATGTTGTACAGCTATCACCGCTACCCATTTTCAAAGCCTTTCCATCATCCCAAACAGGGTGTGGTCTGAGGTTCCTTTCTGGGGTGATAAAAATATTCTAAAACTGATTGTGGTGGCCAGGCACAGTGGCTCACGCCTACAATCCCAGCACTTTGGGAGGCTGAGGTGAGAGGATTCCCTAAGCCCAAGAGTTTGAGACCAGTCTGGGCAACTTGGCAAGACCCACAATACATTAAAAAACTAGCTGGGTGTGGTGGCACACGCCTGTAGTTCCAGCTGTTTGAGGTTGTGGTGGTCGTAATCATGCCACTGCACTCAAGCCTAGGCAACATAGTGAGACTCCAACTCAAAAAATAAAATAAAATAAAAAAATATAATGTAAAATAATAAAATTGACTGTGGTGATTGACTGCACAACTCTGTGCAAATTCTATGGTATGTTAATTATATTGCAAAATGAAGAATTATTTTTTTTTTGAGGTGGAGTCTCACTCTGTCTCCCAGGCTGGAGTGCAGTGGAACGCACACAGCCACTGCAGCCTCAACATGCTGGGCTCAGGTGATCCTTCTGCCTCAGCCTTCCGAGTAGATGGAAATACAGGCATGCGCTACCACGCCTGGCTAATTTTTTGATTTATTGTAGAGATGAGGTCTCATCAAGTTGCCCAGGCTGGTCCTGAACCCATGGGCTCAGGCATTCCTCTCACCTCGGCCTCCCAAAGTGCTGGGATTCTGGGCGTGAGCCACCACACGCCCAGCCATGAAGGCATTATTTAATTTTTTTTTTTTTTTTTTTGAGTTGGACCTCTCACTGTCACACAGGCTGGAATGCAGTGGATCACTCACGACCACCCCAGCGTCAACCTGTTGGGTTCCGGCGATCCTTCTGCTTCAGCCTTCCAAATAGCTGGAACTACAGGTGCGTGCTACCCGACTAATTTCTGATTTATTGTAGTGATGAGGTCTTGCCAAGTTGCCCAGGCTGGTCTCGAACCCATGGTCTCAGGCAATCCACTTGCCTTGGTCTCCCAAAGTGCTGGGATTATAGGCTGAGCCACCAAGCCCAGCCAACTTTTTAAAAATGAAGTTAATGTACATACAGTGCATAGTCCCAAGAAAATCAGTTTTGTTTTGTTGTTTTTTTTGAGTTGGAGTCTCACTCTGTCGCCCAGACTGGAGTGCAGTGGCCGG
>NW_007251299.1:856745-858918 GCF_000164805.1 Carlito syrichta
GGTCTTGAACCCGCGGGCTCAGGCAATCCACTCACCTCAGCCTCCCAAAGCACGGGATTACAGGCTGAGCCACTGAGCCCGGCTTTAAAATCAGTTATTTCAATTCACCCCTGAATGCTTCCCTTGGGATCTCGGTTGCCAACACAGAAGCGTCTCTGGGAGTCACAAACACCTACCACTGCTATGAAAGAGGTCTTCTATGACAAGGAGTGTCACAAGACGTTTTCTAGGTAAAGGCAGCGCG
The DNA here is from genome assembly GCF_000164805.1 of Carlito syrichta. NCBI lineage: Eukaryota > Metazoa > Chordata > Mammalia > Primates > Tarsiidae > Carlito > Carlito syrichta. Next base: position 856,990 of record NW_007251299.1, read on the forward strand.
TTCTCAGGGAAAGCTGAGGATTCCCCGATGTTGCTGTCAGGAGCTCAGGGGCTCACCCCGACCCAGTCCCTTGACTGCATCTCCAGGGAAACATCAGAACTCACTTTGCGGCTCTAACATCTGGATGATGGGCAGAGCACTCGTCACGGCCACCGAGGTGATGGTCTTCACGCCCTTCTCTGCCATCTCACACACAGACTTCAAGTAGGGATGCTGATCCTTTGTGCTCACATACGCTGAAGACATGAGGTCGTAGGTGGAGCTCACCAGGGGCAAGCTGGCCACCCTGGTCACCACACTCTGCAACCAAATGGGGGTGGGGGTGGTTATCAACCTCCAAAACACAGGGGAGAGGAAGGAGTCAAGAAACAGCTATTCAAAATCCATACCGGTTGTGGATCGACTGCAACAGATGCCATTTTTCTTCCTGGAGTAAGAAATCTGCAAAAGAGAAGCTTACGTCAGGAGATTGCGATAAGACGCTCCCAGGTTCATTTCTCAACCCAAGCAACTGCTCGTTTTGAGAAAAGTTCAAGATGAGCTAAGTGTAGCCTTCCTCATTTCTTCCTCCCACCTCTAGCTGAGTCCTCCCTTGAGCAAACACCGCCTGAGGCACGTGTAGGCTTTGAACAGAAAAGATGCCAGCAGGGAAAGTCCAAGTTATTGATGCGTCTGTCTTGTTTCTCCACCAGCATACAGAAATGCCTTCTGAAGGGCAATGCCTGTTCACAGAATGCTTGTCAAGTTAAAATCCAGAAGGCAAAAGAGAGATTTCAAATAACACAGGTCCTGCTTGGTTGGTCAGCATTCCTCTGGGGATCAGAGTCAGGACTACCAAGTGTGGGGGAAGGTGGTAGTTTTGCCTTCCTTGTGAAAGGGGTGTACCAGTTTAGGGGAGACTTTAAAAGGTGTGTCGAGGAGTTGAAAAACTCTTCAAGATGCGTTTGTTTATTTATCTATACTTGAAGTTTCACTCTGTCCCCCAGGCTGGAGCGCAGTGGCACGCTCATGGCCACCACAGCCTCAATCTGCTGGGCTCAGGTGATCCTTTCACCTCAGCCTTCCAAGTAGCTGGAACACAGGCATGCGCCACCACACCCAGCTAATTTTTTGATTTACTGTAGAGACGAGGTCTCACCAAGTTGATCAGACTGGTCTCGAACCCCTGGATTCAGGCAATTCTCATGCCTCGGCCTCCCAAAGTGGTGGGATTACAGGTTTGAGACACCACGCCTGGCTGTATTTATTTATTCAATTTTGAGTCAGTCTCATTCTGTCAACCAGGGTGGAGTGCAGTGGCACCCTCATGGCCACCGCAGCCTCCGCCTGCTGGACTCAAGCGATCCTTCCGCTCAGCCTGTACCGCTGGTTGTCCACCGCTTCTGCTCAGGCCAGCTCACCCTGTGTCACCAAGGATGCTAGTTCCACAAGAAATGGGTAAGAACTGCCAAGAAGGCGTAAGTCACATCAGTGGCCCCACTGCCACTGGGACTCGAGAATTCGACCCGAAGACGACCTTTTTCTTTTTCCGAGTTGGAGTCTCGCTCCGTCCCCCAGGCGGGAGTGCAGTGGCACGCTCACGGCCACCGCAGCCTCGACCTGCTGGGCTCCGGCGATCCTTCCCCCTCGGCTTCCCGAGTAGCTGGGACTACAGGCATACGCCACCACGCCCGGCTCATTTTTTGATTTACAGTAGAGACGAGGTCCCACCAAGTTGCCCAGGCTGGTCTCGAACCCCTGGACTCAGGCAATCCTCTCGCCTCGGCCTCCCCAAGGGCCGGGATGACAGGCGTGAGCCTCCCACCCCCACGCCACCCCCCGCACCTGGTCAGCCTGAAGACGATTTCGTTTTTGTTTTTTTCTTTTGAGTCGGAGTCTCACTCTGTCGCCCAGACTGGAGTGTCGTGGCCACTCCCGGCCACCGCAGCC
>NW_007251299.1:859847-862046 GCF_000164805.1 Carlito syrichta
GGGGACCTGGGGGGGGGAGTGGGTGCTGCCTGGGCGTGGGGGGAGCCTACCGGGAAGAGGGGCGACGGACCCTGCCACGAGGGCGCCCTGTGGGATGCTGCCTGGGGTGGGGCCCCTGAGAGGACCGTGGCCCTTGTGGATGGCGCCCAGGCAGGTTTTGGGGTCTTGAAAAGCGCAGATGGAGAAACGCTAGCCTCTTGCGTCGCATCAGTCCTCAGAATAGAACGCTAACGGTGGGAACGTCGACCCCTAGTCTGTTTTTAGGGCACACATAATTTATAAAGTTTTGGGAAACTGTAATCCAGTGAGGGACCTGTGGAAATTTTTGTTTTGCTGCTCTTTTAATGTTAAAGTCAATTCCTCAAAGTGGTTTGGTTTTGTTTTTGAGTTGGAGTCGCATTGCCACCCAGCTGGGGTGCAGGGGCATGGTCACTGCTCACCACAGCCTTGACCTTCTGGGCTCAGGTGATCCTTCCGCCTCAGCCTCCCAAGTAGCTGGGACTGCAGGTGTGCACCGCCACACCCAGCTAACTTTTTTTCTTTTTCTTTTTGTAGAGATGAGGTCTAGCTATGTTGCCCTCAAACTCCCGGGCTCCAGCGATCCTCCCACCTTTGCCTCCCAAAGGCGCAGGATTACAGGCTGAGCCACCGAGCCCTGCTGGCTGGGAGTTCTAGACTACAGCAAGCTATGGTCACCCCACTGCATTTCAGCCTGGGCCACAAAGCCAGAATCTTGTCTTTTTTTATTTTTTAAGGGAGGGACCTGGCTCCATATTACTCTTTAGTGATAGCTGCCTACACATATGCACGATGGCCAACTTTTTGGGGAGGAGGCGTTATGTGTTATTTTTTATTTTATTTTATTTTTACTTTTTGAGGCAGAGTCTCACTCCATCACCCAGGCTGGAGTGCAGTGGCATGTTCACAGCCACCATGGCCTCGACCTGCTGGGCTCAGGTGATCCTTCCGCCTTAGCCTTCCAAGTAGCTGGAACCACGTGCATGTGTCACCACACCCAGCTCATTTTTTTTTGTTTGTTTGTTTTTGTAGAGACGAGGTCTCTACAAAAAAGTTGCCCAGGCTGGTCTTGAACCCCTGAGCTCAGGCAGTCCTCTCGCCTCTACCTCCCAGAGTGCTGGGATTGCAGGCTTGAGCCACCATGCCTGACTGTGCACCTTTTTTAAAGGCAACTTAAATCAGCATCTGAGTCCCAGTTTTTTTTCTTGCACAAAATGGAACCTGAACCAGATTATCTGAGCAAACAAGTTGTGCAACCACCCAGGGCCAGGTAGGGGTTCTGTGGACTTCTTCCAGAGCGTTGGAGGATCTCCAGGTGACATTGCTGCAGGCTTCCACCTTGCTGAGCTCTTGGGAAATGGACAGCAGAGGGAACAGCTGGGGGTGGGGAGTAATCACCAGCCACCACGGGTCCTTCTCCTCTGGGATGGGAACCCAGGGAGGAGGCCTTGGTGCTGAGGCCCTGGTGACCTGCTTTGGAGTTTGAACTGTGGGAAGCCCTCAAAGACATTCCCTGCAGTTTCTTTTTATTATTATTATTTATTGTAGAGATGAGGTCTCGCCAAGTTGCCCAGGTTGGTCTCGAACCCGTAGGCTCAGGCAGTCCTCTCATCTCGGCCTCCCAAAGTGCTGGGGTTATAGGCATGAGCCACCGTGCCCGGCCCCTGCAGTTTCTTAACCACTGTCGCACGCACACAGATACTGTTAATCATGTTTAAAGCTCCAACTGATCCGTTAATGCATCCCTTATACAGGACTGAATATCTAAAGGTCTTTAGCAAGAGAAATTACAGTGTTCCTCACCCTCCTTCCCCTCATGTAATTTGAAATAAAATACCATACTAAACCATCAAATAAGTATTTGGAAGTCCAATATAAGTCTGTTTTTTTGTTCTTCCTTGTGTTGACATCTTCAGTGTTTTAAACAATCAAATTATTACTGTGGCAGGATGCGGCAAATGCTCAAATATATTTCTTGTATAATTGCGTGAATAAACACAGAAACACATGTGGCTGATTCAGGATCAGCAGTTGGCCTCACCTGGGCTGCCACAAGCCCAGCGGCAAGAAGGAAAGGTTGATAGCAGTTAAAGGTATTTCCCTTTGAAAGGCAAGTTGCAGCTTTAAAGGCCCGCCGGTGCCAGGCAGGTTTTGTTTGGGAAAGGCCAAATAGCCCAAAGA
>NW_007251299.1:862169-863387 GCF_000164805.1 Carlito syrichta
TTTTTTTTTTTTTTTTTTTTTAAACCTGAGTCATTTCCTCTCTTTAAGGGTGAGCAAGCTTCTTTTGGCTTTCCTTTGCCCGAGACGGAGAGGGCCCGAGGGACTAATCTTGGGGTCAGACTCACCAAGCCCACAAGGGATGGAGCACACCAACTTCACCTTCAACTCTCTTTCAGCCCCAGGAGTCTGTGAGACCATCATCACACCAGTGGTAGGACTGACACCCAAGGTGGGAAGCACAGAGAAGTGAAAAATACCACCCTGAAAGATACTTCCTTGACATATTTTGAGATGGCTGTTCAGAGGATCTGCAGACAGAAGTGGTCCTGCAAAGTTGTCTTTTGTGGGGGGATTTGCATTTGTAGACAAAATCTGCATTGATGCAGCCAGTTTTTCTCCAAGTCTTTTCCTTGGCCAAATGTGGAGATCAACTGAGAATTGGACATATTTAAAGGTCTACAGGAAACATTTACCATTGATTCTCTCTGCGGGGTGGGGGGCCTCTACTTGTGAGGTTTCGTCATCTACATAAGGATCACCTTTGCTAGCCAGGCCTCCTTTTTTCTCTCTCCTGTCTTGCCACTATAGCCTGATTTACCAGCGTAACCTGTTTGGGGCCATGCTCAGAGCATCGTCTTTCTGTAACTTCAAGGTGGTATATAAGCTTCCATTGAGAGGTAGAATAATCACTTTGTGTCCCCCATATGCACATTAATAAATTTGCATGCCTTTTTTCCTGTTAATTTTTTTATTAACCGAGTGCAGTGTCTCACACCTGTAATCCTAGCACTTCAGGAAACTGAGGCAGGAGGATTGCTTGAGGCTAGGAGTTTGAGGCTGCAGTAAGCTATGATGGTGTCACTGCACTCTAGCCTGGGCAATGGAGTGGCACCCTGTCTCTAAAAAAAAAAATTGGCTGGGAGCAGTGGCCCAAGCCTATAATCCCAACACTTTGGGAGGCAGAGGCGAGAGGATTGCCTGAACCCTTGGGTTTGAGACCAGCCTGGTCAACATGGTGAAGCCTCGTCTCTACAATAAAATATATATTTTTTTAAATTAGCCTGGTGTGGTAGTGCACACCTGTAGTTCCGGCTACTTGGAAGGCTGAGACAGAAGAATCGCCTGAGCCCAGCAAATTGACACTGGGGTGGCGGTGAGCGTGCCACCGCACTCCAGCCTGGGCGATGGAGTGAGACTCCAACTAAAAAAAAAAGAGTT
>NW_007251299.1:863592-866027 GCF_000164805.1 Carlito syrichta
GTCTCAAACCCACGGGCTCAGGCAATCCACTCTCCTCAGCCTCCCAAAGGCGCAGGATGATAGGCTAAGCCACCGAACCCGGCTTGTTAAGCATTTTAACTCAGCCGGGGGTGCGGTGGCTTGTGCCTGTAATCCTACCACTTTGGGAGGCAGAGGGAAGAGGATTGGCTCAGCCCAGGGGTTCGACACCAGCCTGGGCAACCTGGCAAGATCTTGTCTCTAAAATAAATTTAAAAATTAGCAGCCAGGTGTGGTGGCTCACACCTATAATCCCAGCACTTTGGGAGGTGGAGGCGAGCGGATTGCCTGACTCAGTTCAAGACCAGCCTGCACAACGTGGCAAGACCTCGTCTCTACAATAAATAACCCCCCCCCCAAAAAAAATTAGCTGGGCATGGTGGCATATGCCTGTGGTACCAGCTACTTGGAAGGCTGGGATGGAAGGATTGCTGGAGCCCAGGAGGTCAAGGCTGCGGTGGCCATGACTGTGCCATTGAATTCTAGCCTGGGCGACAGAGTGAGACTAGGACTCAAAAAAACAAAACGTTTTGCTTCCTACCCTAGACCTACTGAGTCAGGATCTGCAGAGGTCGGGCCCAGGAACCGGCTCTTCTAACAGCATCCTTTGGCTCTTTGGAGTACCTTCACTTTGCTCTTCACAAAGCACTTTCACATGTTGCTCATATTTGAGTCTCACAACAGCCCAGAAACTTGACAGAGTGAGGTTATTACTCCCATCTCAACAATAAAGAAGCCAGCCGGGCATGGTGGCTTACGCCTGTAATCCCAACACTTTGGGAGGCCGAGGTAACAGGATTGCCTGAGCCCAGAGGTTTGAGATCAGCCTGGGCAATTTGGTAAGACCTCGTCTCCACAATAAATAAAAGAATTAGCTGGGTGTGGTGGTGCACGCTTGTGGTTCCAGCTACTTGGAAGGCTGAGGTAGAAGGATCACCAGAGCCCAGCAGGTCGAGGTCGTGGTGGCCGTGAGCGGCACGCCACTGCACTCTCAATAGGGTGAGACTCTGACCCAAAAAAAAAAAAAAAAAAAAAAAAGCCATCTTAGAGAAGTTACAAGATCCAGAATCTGACCATAGTTTTAGGATTGACTAATTAGTAAGGTAGGCAAAACTAGATCCTGGGGGCATGACCTGGGCTAGTAACCTAATTTCTCTTTGCCTCAATTTCCTCATCTGTTTTGTGGAGGTAATAACAGTTATTCATGTTTTAGGTAAAGGCTGTGTGGGTGTTCATAGTCTTTCAAATTTTCTGTGGGTTTAGAAAACTGTTTCAAAATGTAAAGCTTAGGATGTTATACAGTGATGAGAGAATAAACAGACCCATAGCTAACTACATCTGTGCAATATAATGTAAATGAAAGACGCTACATGCAAGTACACACCATTTAAAAAAAACTAAAAAATAAAAATAAAAAATAAACTCAGCTTTGCTTTTTTTGTTGTTTTGTTTTTGAATCGGAGTCTCACTCTGTCTCCCAGACTGGAATATGGTGGCGCACACCCAGCCACCCCAGCCTCGACCTGCTGGGTTCAGGCGATCCTTCCACCTCATCCTTCCAAGTAGCTTGAACTACAGGCATGAGAAACCATGCCCAGCTAATTTTTTGATTTATTTTAGAGACGAGATCTCGTCAAGTTGCCCAGGCTGGTCTCAAACACACTGGCTCAGGCAGTCCTCCCACCTCAGCCTCCCAAAGTGCTGGGATTATAGGCGTGAGTCACCATGCCTGGGTAGTTTTTTTTTTGTGATTTATTGTAGAGACAAGGTCTTACCAAATTGCCCAGGCTGGTCTCAAACCCCTGGATTCAGGCAGTCCTCTAGCCTCAGCCTCCCAAAGTGCTGGGATTACAAGTGTGAGCCACCGCTTGGCCTGCTGTTAAAAGTAAGGATGGTAGCCAGGCTTAGTGGCTCAGCCTGTAATCCCAGCGCTTTGGGAGGCAGAGGTGAGTGGATTGCCTGAGCCCAAGGGTCTGAGACCCGCCTGGGCAACTTGGTGAGACCTCATCTCTACAATAAATAAAAAAAAAAAATTAGCTGGGCGTGGTAGCACGTGCCTGTATTTCCAGCTACTTGGAAGGCTGAGGTGGAACGATCGCTGGAACCCAGCAAGTCGTGGCTGCGGTGGCCGGGAGCGGCCACTTCACTCCAGTCTGGGTATCAGAGTGAGTCTCCAACTCAAAAAAAAAAAAAAAAAAGTAAGGATGGTTGCTTTGCTGAGGGGTCTTTGGGTGCTGGTACTTTTCTATTTCTTATTCTGAAGTTCTAGTCACATGTATATATTCTTGTGAAAATTCATCAAGCTGTATACTTACGTGTGTTTTTGTATGTATGCTATACTTCTTTGTTTTTTTTTGTTTGTTTGTTTTGTTTGTTTTTTGAGTTGGAGTCTCACTCTGTCGCCCAGACTGGAGTGC
>NW_007251299.1:866047-867100 GCF_000164805.1 Carlito syrichta
CAGCCTCGACCTGCCGGGCTCCGGCGATCCTTCCGCCTCAGCCTTCCGAGTAGCCGGAAATACAGGTATGCGCTACCACGCCCGGCTGATTTTTTTATTTATTGTAGAGATGAGGTCTCGCTGCCCAGGCGGGTCTCGAACCCGCGGGCTCAGGCAATCTACTCACCTCAGCCTCCCAAAGGCGCAGGATTACAGGTTGAGCCACCGAGCCCGGCCTGTATACTATACTTCTAATAAAAAGTTTTGAAAAGCTGAGAAAAAAAGGAAAAACAAATAATGGTGTTTACTTCACAAGGTTTTTGTGAGGATTAAATGAATCAATTCATTCAGCGGTTAGAATAATGCCAGACACATAGAAATAGTAGCTATTATTAATGTTTTTTAACCACACCCAGGGCCTTGTTGGCCAAGGAATCGTCGCTGATCATTGGGCTGAAGAAAGCTCAGCCCACAGGTGAACAGAAAGGAACTCCGAGGGATCAGGAAGAACCCAGGCCCTGCCCAGTCTGCCTCCCTGGACTAGACCCTGAAGCATAGGAGAGTCTGTTGACAAAGCCACGTTTATTTCCTTCCTTCCTCTCTCCCTCCCTCCCTCCCTCCCTCCCTCCCTTCCTTCCTTCCTTCCTTTTGGAGTCTCTCTCTGTCACCCAGACTGGAGTGCAGCGGCATGCTCCCAGCCACCGCAGCCTCGACCTGCTAGGTTCCAGCGATCCTTCCGCCTCAGCCTTCCAAGTAGCTGAAACTACAGATGCACACCACCATGTCCAGCTAGTTTTTGTGATTTATTGCAGAGATGAGGTCTCACGAAGTTGCCCAGGCTGGTCTCAAACCCGCAGACTCAGGCAATCCTCTCACCTCGGCCTCCCAAAGTGCTGGGATGACAGGCTGAACCACTGCACCTGACTTCTTTCTTTCTTTCTTTCTTTCTCTCTTTTTCTCATTCTTTCCTTCCTTCCTTCTCTGCCCTTCCCTTCCTTCCTTCCTTTCCCTTCTTCCCTCCCCTTCCTTTCTCTCTCTCTCTCTCTCTCTCTCTCTCTCTCTCTCTCTTTCTTT
>NW_007251299.1:867933-869412 GCF_000164805.1 Carlito syrichta
CCACTCACCTCAGCCTCCCAAAGGCACGGGATTACAGGCTGAGCCACCGATCCTGGCTCCTCACCACATTTTCTAGGGTTTGTAGCAACTTGGGCTTCTTTGGGTATGTTACTGATAGAAAGTAATACCAAAATAGCATGAAGAAAGGCCGGCAGGGGAGTTTCCCCCTCCAAAGGGGGGACAGCAGCCTCCCTTTCCCCTGTGATTTCTCATCTCTCTTCCAGTGCTTCCATGTGCTCCAGCTCCATCACCTGCAGCCCCCTTCTTCATGTAGCTCTCTCTCCTCCTCTCCCTCCCTCTTTGGACACACTGCTCCCTTTGTCTTGCTTGCCCCTCTAGAAAACACTCATTCTGCACAGCTCAGCCCTTGACTAGTAAGTGGCAGAGTTGGGCTTAAGACAAAGTATGCTACTTGGAAGGCTGAGGCGGAAGGATCGCCGGAGCCCAGCAGGTCGAGGCTGCAGTGGCCTGGAGCGGCTACAGAACTGCAGTCTGGGCGACAGAGTGAGACTCCAACTCAAAAACAAACAAACAAACAAAAAAGACAAGGTATGCCTGACTATGGAATCTACGCTGCTTACCTCTACTGGGTGTGTGCTCTTGGGCAATGAACAAATACACCTGACCCTTGCAGGCCTCAGTGAATCCACACAGGCATCATAAAAGGAGTTAGACTAGATGATATCTAGGATTCCTTTCAGCTCTGTTATCTTAGTCAGAAAATGACAATAAAAACAATAGCTTCCATTGACAGGTGGCTTTGCTGTCCCCTTGTCACAAGACTACTCTAGCCAAATATGGGAAGTGGTCCTATATTCATTTCTTCTTTTCACCTGACCCTCAAATTAGATAAAACTACCTTTCTTATGATTGTGAACCAGAGACCAAGATAATGAATGGGTCACAAGTTATAAGTCATGAGGCCAGATGATTCTTGTTTTGACCAGTTCAAAGCTTGTGCAAACTGGTTACCAGCGAGAATAATTTATTGGTTGACCCAATTACTCAACATTCCTAATTATCCCTGAACTTGATCCTCTGACTTTCTTTTGTTTCTTCTCCAAATACCATGGAGAAGAAAAGCCAATATCTCTTTCACATGGACGTTATCTTGGTTTGGTATCCAAACAAACCAACCTCCTCTCTGTCTGAACTCCATGCATTTTAACCGGCTGTGGCCTCTTCCCTTCTCTAGCTGAAATAGGTAACGCAAATAAAAGTATTCAAAAGATAGGCCTCAACAATTTCAAATCTATTTCTCATCTAGACGATTTGTCTTCCTTCTCCATCTTATAGTTAGTAGTAAGTTTAAGATCTCATAAATTAAAGTTATCCTGAACTGTTACAATTCCATGGATTCTCTTTTCTTTCTTTTTTTTTCTTTTTTTTTTGATTTGGAGTCTCACTCTATTGCCTAGGCTGGAGTGCAGTGGCATGCTCACAGCCACCACAGCCTCGACCTGCTGGGCTCAGGCAATC
>NW_007251299.1:870059-873420 GCF_000164805.1 Carlito syrichta
GGCGTGGTAGCACGTGCCTGTAGTTCCAGCTACTCGGAAGGCTGAGGCGAAAGGATCGCCGGAGCCCAGTGTCCGGGAGCGGCCACTGCACTCCAGTCTGGGCGACAGAGTGAGACTCCAACTCAAACAAAAAAAAAATGTGTAGAATATAGGAAGAAGAAGTTTTAAATAGATAAAAAAATAAAGCAAAGAGAAATTAAGAAGAAGCTTATAGGTTGGGCATGGTGACTCACACCTGTAATCCCAGGTGAGAGAATTGCTTAGCTCAGGAATTTGAGACCAGTCTAGGCAACATAGCAAGACCTTGTGTCTACAAGAAAAAATGTTTAAAAATAGCCAGGCATGGTGGCACACTCCTGTAGTCCTAGCTACCAGAGAGGCTGAGGTGGAAGGATCACCTGAACCCTGGAAGTTGAGGCTGCCGTGAGCTGTGATCATTCCACTGCACTCAAGCCTGGGCAACAGAGCAAGACAATTACTCAAAAAATTAAAAAAACAGATTATAGCCAGGCGCGGTGGCTCAAGTCTGTAAGTCCAACACTTTGGGAGTCTGAGGTGAGAGGATTACCTGAGCTCAGGGGTTCGAGACCAGCCTGAGCAACATGGCAAGACGTCGTCTTTACAATTAAAAAAAAAAAAGATTATAGTTTTTATATTATCATCATCACCACATCAAGTAATTAATGTTTACAATAAGAAAAACTCTGATTTAAAGAATGAAAAATTGGGCGCGGTGTCTCAAGTCTGTAATCCCAGCACTTTGGGAGGCCGAGGCAAGAGGATTGCCTGAGTCCAGGGGTTCGAGACCAGCCTGGGCAACTTGGTGAGATCTCATCTCTACAATAAATTCAAAAATTAGCCCATTAGCTGGGCTTGGTGGTGTGTGACTGTAGTTCCAGCTACCTGGAAGGCTGAGGCGGAAGCATCGCCGGAGCCCAGCAGGTTGAAGCTGCGGTGGCCGGGAGTGAAGGACGATGGTGCCAGTGAGACTCGGTACCCTTTGAGGCCAAGAGATTTATTAGAGCAGCGGCTACAGGGAGAGGGAAGGAGGTCTGTAACCGCCTGGTGGGAAAAGGGAGTGAGAGAGAGGGCGAGAGAGAGGTCTGCATTTATCGGTTTTGGGAGGGGGCGGCCTGTGCTCTCTGAGCCTGGCCGTGCCAGCCAGAGCCATCCTAGGGTCTTTATTGGAGGGAGCTATGAGGTAGTATTCCTACAGGGAGATAATATTTGTACATGAGTTTAAGTTTCGCGCGCGCACGGGAGAGGCAGGAATTTACGGCCTTTGTTGTCTTTGTTAGGTTCCCTAGTGTTGGCGCCATCTCGGGAGACATCCTTCTGGCTGTTCCCCGTACCTTTCATTCCCACCTTTTCTGTTTATTTGGGAGAGGGGCGTCGTTATTCTTTCTGGCTGCTTCCTGCTGGATGTGGGCGTTGGGGGGTGAGGTGGGGGAAGGGCACAGAACCAGCCAGAACAGGGCCCAGAGATAAGCGCTGAAGGTGAAGATTTCTGAAAGCGAGAGTTCTATAAAGGTCCCTTGTAGATGTAGAATGGCAACTTGTTCCGGCCACTCCTCCAGCGGGCACGAGGTTGGTAGTAGCCTGCTGTCTTGAAGCAGACTGTGGAGGTAGATAGAGAACCTGGAAGAGAATATATCTTAAAAGAAAAAATTAGATAAAAATTGGGTTGTTATGGGCTGTTATAACCCTGGATTTTATTGTAACGGGTTGATAGTTGTCAGGGGACTGTGCCCCTATTGCCTGGGCAGCCCGCTTGGAAGTCTCTTAACATTGTTGCGGCCCAGTATTTTTGTGTTCCTAGTTGGCACGCAAATTTTTGATAATAGCACATACTGGGGATCAGCTGGTAGAGTCTGGGTTTTCTTGCAGAGACGCATCGGTTGCAAGTCCAATCAGCCATGCCCCATGATATTGTAAAGTTATTGGCTAGGCTTATTAGTATGAATATGGTTAAACCGTAACTGGAGATAAAACCAGGGGTTATTTTGGTCTCTAAGGGAGACATCTGATGAGAACAAAGCTGGTGACAATTAAGAGATAGGTAGTAGCTAACAGAATTTTTGCTGCAGGCGGCCAGTTTGTGGGTGCTGAGCAGGTGAGTAATATAGTAAGTAGAATGGCAATCAGGCCAAGAAAGGAGAGGGGCCAAGGGTCACAAGTTTTCTGTGTTGTATCCAGGATGTTTGTTTGGATTTGGATTTGGGTGGGTGGCGAGTCGGGACAAGCGAAGTTTGAGTGGCTGTTCTGGAACCTTGGAGCAGGTGTACCTGTGGGTAGGTGGACAAATATTATTATGGGTGGACTGTGAGGAAGGAGAGGTGGCAGGTTTAAGACGGGAAATGTGAATCCATGGTGTAACCTGACGTTGGGCTGTGATAAGTTTTGCTGCCGTGGGAGTGGATAAAACTACTTGAAGAGGTTCAGACCCCTTTGGGTTGAGGTGAGTTTTAGTTTCCGGGTCAGAAAAGTAGACCCATTGTCCAGGAATAAGAGGAGGTGGGATTTGACCTTTGGACGAGACTGGTAAGAGGAGGTTTTGATATTCCCAAATGTGGGAACGAATGAAGGACAAGAGTGGGTAAAGTATGTGATTAGGTGTCAGAGGGGTTGTATTGGGGACTCCTGGGGGCAGCGCTGGATGGCCATACATCACTTCAAAAGGCAAGAGTTGGGGCGGTTTTTTTGGGAGAACTCGCATGCAGAAGAGGGCCAGTGGGAGGAGGGAGACCCAGTCTCGATGGAGTTCGAGGGATAATTTGGTGAGAGTGTCTTTGAGGGTGCAATTGGCTCGCTCAACCTTTCCGGACGATTGTGGGTGGTACGGGATATGGAAATGCCAGTTAATGTGGAGGTCGGTTGTTAGGGATTGTACCACTCATGAGGTAAATTCGGGTCCGTTATCAGACTGGAGAGATAAAGGGACACCAAACCTAGGAATTATGTGATTGGCAAGGATGGACCCTACACTTGCTGCTCGTTAGTTTGTGGTGGGGTATGCCTCTACCCATCTAGAAAAGGTGTCGACCAAGATGAAGAGGTATTTGATTTTGTGAACTGAGGGCATGACAGTAAAGTCAACCTGCCAGTCCGTACCCGGAAGCTGACCCCGGACCTGATGCGTGGGAAATGTTCCTGGTTTTAAGGGGGTATAGGGATTAGTTCGCTGGCAGATAGAACATTGAGAGGTAATGGTTTTTATAAGCTTTATATGGTGGGGGTCGAGGGTGAAGAAGTTTTTTAGGAAAGACATTAGAGCAGAGGAATTGGTATGGAAGATTGAGTGTAGATATGGGATGAGGTCGGAGATAGAGGGGGGGTTTGGCAGTGGTGAATTAGTGGGAGG
>NW_007251300.1:0-5201 GCF_000164805.1 Carlito syrichta
CCTGGCTCCAAGCCCCAAAAGAAGGATGTGGCTCTGGACTGGCTCACCTTCAAAGTCCTCTCTGCTGGTCATCTATCAGATGCAACTTTCCCAAGGACCTGCCGCAAGGAGGACCAAGCCTGGGGCCAAGCCAAATGGGCAAAAAGCCCCAGAGGAGAAGTGGGTTCAAGAGTCTGAACATCATGCATCATTTCCAGGCAACCTAAGAAGTTAGGCTTTCTATTCACCTTGAAGTACCAGGCAGAGCCAAACATCACGCTCCAGAGGGAGGAACTAAGAGCTGGGTGTGCATGCTGAACCAGAGAGATCGCCAACACCACTGACTCCCCATCTGACTAATGGAGCTCCTTCTGGCTCTCTCCTGTCACTCCAAATACTGCATGGCTTCTGTCCCCGACACTGCCCCTTTGGAAGTGTGCCCTGTTTGGGTCCATGGCCATGTCAGTTACCCAGTCATCTGAGTCAGAACAGTGGGAGTCATCTCTGACTCCTCCATCTCCGGCACCCCCCTGATGATCAAGTCCTGGAGATTCTATGCCAAACCTTTCACCCCTCTTCTGAGCCAACACTGCCTGTTACCTGGGTCATTACCCCTAGCAGGTCTCCTTGAAGCCAAACTTGTCCCTTTCCATTTCATTCTCTATATGACATCCAAAGTAGCCTTTCAGAACCAAACCTGAAACCATCTTGGCTTGAATTCCTGATGGCTTCCCGCTGCTCTCAGGATCAGGGGAGAATCCTTAGCATGGCTCCATGCCTCAGCCCCTGCCTGCCTCTGAAGCCACAGGGCGCCCCCTCACTGTCCACCCTCTCTTGCAGCCAGACTGGACTGTTGAATTCTTCAGATTCTCTATTCTCCCCCTCATCACTGGATTCCTGGATTCCTACCCCTCATCACTCTGTCAGATTCCAGACACGGTGACACCTCCCTGTCTAAGCTCCATGCCACCACCTTAAACCATGCCTCTCAGGCCGGATTGTTTTATACTGTCTATCATTTGCACTTGGTCATAAGCTCCATGAAGGCAGGAGCCATGTCTGTCTTATCACTGCTATACCCTTGGCATCTAGCCCACACTTGGCACAAGCAGTCACTTCAAGTAATTTGGAGGAGTGACAGCATTCGCTCAGGCCTCTTTATTAGAAAGAAGAGCAGAAATGAACTGGCAGGCATCTCCCACGATTACACACTATAAAACAAGATTTCTCCCAAAATTCTTGGAAAGACTCGTTCAGTTAAGGGGCACCCAGGAGGGCAGATCGATCCAGTGCTGTGCGTGGCCACATAACCACAGTAGGAAAAAAGTGTTTGGATGCCCCAGACAGTCGACCAGATGGCTGTAATCCCTCCTATGGCAGTGATATGGGATTCTGGCTGTAATTCAGTCTTGTTCTGATGAGTCTAATACATTTTCCTATTGCTTTGGTGACAAGTACCTGGCCTTGGGACTTCTTCTCCAGCAACCCATGAGGACGGTAGAGATGCGAGGATGGATATGAGAGATTCTATGGAAGGAAAATCTACAGGACTCAGCCATGAGTGGACATGAGGGCTGTTAAAGCGATTATAGATGCTAGGACTTCCTGCTGAGAGGCCTCTGGGGGCCCAGAGTGACACAAAGACTAACCCGCAGGATGTTGGAAGCCAGCAGGGCAGCATCATGCTAACAGAATCACCGGAAGAGCCCTGGGGGTGTTTCCCACCTAATTCAAAGGGACACATTCTGAACTAGGCTCATTTACATCCAGAAAATCCTCTCACAGTGAAATATTTGTTGACTTCTTCAACTCTGAGCCCTCAGCCCTTCCATCCCCATAAACCATGTCATGATAAGCAGTTGTGGCACCACCTGGAGGACTCTTACCCTCCCTTGGAGATCTCATCTTCCTCTGGTAAGCGGTCAGCTTCCTGCACAGAACCGCCCCCTCCCGCATCCCTAAGCCCTGACATTTCTGGATGGGTCCTGGCTTCATTCAGCAGACACGTATCTTCATGAGTATTGCTTCCACATGGAAGATTACTGGATCAGACAAATTCCAAAATTACATAAACCATGCATGGCGCAAGAATAAAGGCAATGCTAGATGTTTAAGAAGCAAAAGGGGCACAGGTACAGTAAAGCCCAGGTCTATTCCTAACCATCTGGGAGACCTCAACAAGTTTCCTCTCTGAGACTCAGTTTCCTTCATTTCAATCAAGATTTTACTAGCATCATAGCAGTTTTATGAGACTTGAGAAAAACAATACACATTAAGTGCTTCACTTAGAGCCTGGCATATAACAAGTGCTCAGAATCTGTTATGCTCACTAGACTGTAAACTCTAGGGGTGCAGGGATTGCATTTCCCTGTTCATTGCTGTGTCAATGGGTCCATCAGTTCACGGCCCACGGAAGTACCCACTTGATATTTGTTGAAAGAATGAATAAAGGTTGTTACTCTGTTCAAACAGCCAGGAAATACAGGATGAAAGAGAGAGACAAGGAGGGGAGGGCAGGCAAAGGGGCCTACTTATGGAGAGCAAAGGGAAGAAACACTCACCCAAGTCACCCAAGCAGAAAGTCAAAGAGTATCTGTTCCCATCTGGATGGAGGCCACCTCGGCAGTACTGGACGACAAAGAGGACTAAGTGTTGGAGAGGAGTGAGTGATGGAGAAGACTGAGGGATCGGGAGGACTGAGTGATGGGGAGGACCAAGCGATGGAGAGGACTGAGCAATGGGGAAGACCAAGTGATTGGGAGGACTGAGTGATGGGGAGAATTAGTGCTACCCCTATCAGTAGCAAAGGGAATACAGAAAGAACAAATCTGGGGAAACTCTAAACTAATTTAGGTTTTCACTTGTTTAATTTGAAGAGTCAACTTGTCACTAAGGAAGGCTGTGGATCAAGCAAAAATACCACGACTAGCTCTCCTGAAAGGGACTCCAAAGGGAGGTCAAGGCTGGAAAGACAGGTGTTAGGGCTGCAGCCAAGTCACGAGTACATCCAGAGAGAAGTGTTAGGGCCAGACCCTGGAAAACAACTACCGCCAGAAGATAAAGGGAGGCCATTTCAAAATTAACACCCTTTCCTGACTTCTTGTCTTCAGAAATTGTTGGCTTCAACTGTGCGGAGGAGTGATCAGTGAGGTGTGTTGGACTGGTCAGAATTACGTAAGGAGATGAGAGCTTAGGGAGTTTTGACCACGCCCCATCCCAGCACAAAGGACCACAGAAGCATGGTCCCACGCTGTACCTGAGAGCGTACACCGCTTCCTCATTTTATGGCACTGGTCTGCTTTCATCTCGGCCACCGAGAGTAAATAGGCACCAGAAGCATCATAGCCGGTCTCCAACAGCACATTCCAGTAGTGAACGAGGTGTAGCCGTGTCCAGAAACTCGGGTTTTGGATCTTTGATATGAAGTCTGTGATGCTTGTGACACAGTGTATTAATGGACACATTTTAGTATTTCATGCCTTGAAGAAGCTCTTCTACCATATTTTATTAGCCCATTCATACTTCTTACCTAACATGACTTTGTAAGTCACCAGATACCTAGGAGCCTTTCACTCTTCAGCAGTCAGAGCCAGTTCTCTTCAAGGTTCAGAATGCCTCCTCCTAGGGGCAGCCTCCCTGGATCTGCCAGGCAGAGCCCCCCACCCCGGGCTTGGACACTCATTTATTGTGCCACTGCTGCAGTGAAGCATGACCACCGTCTGGTCCCACATCTTCCCCCACTAGATGGACAGCACCACTAGATGGAAAGGCTTAGGGCTATACCTACTGATGTCTGTACCCTCTGGGCCTAGCACAGGGGATATAGATAGATGTTAGCTGAATCAATGCTTAATAGGAAAAGAAGGAAGGGGCAGGGCAGGGAAGGGAGGTGGTTGGGAGAGAGTGGCGGGGAAGTGAAATAGCACAGGGAAGAGAACCTAGCCAGTCCCCTTAGCCTTTCGCACCCTTCCTCCTCATCCTCCTCTCTCCAAAATGTCACCTCACTTTGAGGGGAATTCATGTGGGGTCAAGAGAGGATACGAACACACTGCAGAGCCAGACAGATCAATTGCAGCAACCCTGGGACCCATCAGCAGGAGCTGAGGCCAGAGGACGGGCCCATCCAAATGAATGAGTGAGTGGGTAAATGAATGAGTGAATGAACACATCTTGTTTGAGAGATCCATGGGCATCTAAACAGCACTGGTAAAAGGAAGAGTGAACCGTGCCTAAACACAATGTCAACAGAGGAAGACTCACCTCGGGCTTGAGAGGAAGTCGCACAGCTCGGCCCAGCACCCACTCATCTTCATGTGCCATGGCAGCTCTTGGTACACTCTCCAGAAAGTGCTTTGCTGCTGGAAATATCTGATCAAGACTTGGTGAAAATGGGTTTTCTTGTAGTTCGCTGGGTTCCGAAATGTGTACGAACTGCTTTCTCTGACAGGAGTGATTGCTCCTATTTAAAAATCAAGTACAGATTAACACATCTGACTTTTTAGTGTATAGAACTACTATGGCAAAAATATGACAGCTCTGTGGCCATAGTTAAAGAAATAAAAGTCAAGGGAGCTAAAAAAAAATTGTGTCTTATACATAAGCCTAAATTTACCAAAGGATTAATTAGTTACAGTTATGATCACTGACCTAGAATTTGAAGTTTATGAGCATGTTGATTTTTCATGCCAAATCTTCCCCCTCCTCCAAGGAATGTCTGAAACCCACTTTTCTATTTTAAATATGCACAATGGTTACTGCTTATATAAGCACTTCTAAACATTTGAAGACGTACATTTTGGAACAATCTATTGCCTGCATATAGGCCAGGGAGTAGCTGAGCAAACAAATGGTAAGTTCAGTGTTGGAACCAGAATTTCTACATCTTCATTTCTAAAGAGGAAAAGTTCTGGTAGATCATACTACCTAGAAATAAACATCTTGAAAAACAAAAGTGTTTTATTTAATTAAATCCTAGTGATAGCTATCTTTGAAAACTAAAATAGAAGCATTTTTAAATTTTCTGCTTGTTGGTTGAGTACAGTGGCTCATGCCTGCAATCCTAGCACTTTAGGAGGCCAAGTCAGGTGGATCTCTTGAGGCCAAGAGTTTGAGACCAGCCGGGCTCGGTGGCTCAGCCTGTAATCCCGCGCCTTTGGGAGGCTGAGGTGAGTGGATTGCCTGAGCCCGCGGGTTCGAGACCCGCCTGGGCAGCGAGACCTCAT